>NW_009635924.1:61909-91587 GCF_000690535.1 Cariama cristata | reverse complement strand
AATAAAGCCATCCCCTCAAACACAGTGTCTGACGAGGGTCCTTGGTGCTGCTCTCCTGGGGAAGAGTGGGGACAGGGGCACGGTCACAGCCTTGTGGGCCGCTGTGGCACCACGCCCCACAACGGGCCCTGCCACTCTGCCTTGCACCCTGGCGCATGAGGTGGCCAGGGCGGCCTGGCAGAGCGCGGCTGCTCTACAGAGCCATCCTGTCGCCTTTGGGTGGGGTAGAGGATTGTTTTAAAAAGCTCCAGAGTGGTTTAAAAGGAATTTCTGGACCTATCCTCCTGTGTCCCTCAGCTGCTCACCTCAGAAAGCCAACTGCAGGAAAAACAGAAAATAACCCAAATTCTGTAAACTTCAGTATTTTATTATCACTGAGCCTTTAACTCCCAGCCCTTAAAGTTTGTGTTTCATGCAACGAAGGAGATGAAACCAGTTAAAAAGATTAAGAGAGAATTAACGCTGTCCAGATAACAAATAAAGAAACTGGGCCTTGCAGCAGCAGGCTGAATGGGTATTGATCCTGCAAGATGCAAGACCCTGTGAGCATGGACCTAGGTTTCAGCCATGAAGATGAATAGGAAAGCATGTAATAGGAACTTTCTGGAGTAGTCAGGACATGTGTCAAATAATGATACCTAAATCAGGTAGCTGAGTGATATGCAGGATTACAGGAGGTGGTATTTGAAGAGAGGCATAAATGGGCTTAAGAGACTGCAAGCTCTGTTACAGCTGCAGTAAATTTGAGCCAGGGACAGCCTTTAAGAAGGCATCAGAAAGATGGATGACAGCTTTTGTTTCGAAAAAAGGTGAGTCTGGAACAGAGGTCAGTCTCCGTTGCCTATACAGAAATGGCTGTTGAATTTCTGTTTGGAGATATTACATAGCAGAGACATTGCTGAAATATTCTGTAAATTCTTGAACAGTATTTTGTAACAGTATTCTGCAGATTATGCAAATTCAAAATTCAGTATTTGATTTTTCCTGAATGCCTAATGTTTAATCCCACTTTTCACACTGGGTTATTTATTAACACTCGGTAAACAAAGCATTATATATTTATGTGTATCGTTCAGATTGAAACCTTACTTTTTTTCCAAAATGGAAAACCACCTGCTGCTTTGTATTTTACTGTTGATTCCTGCCTTTGCGTCATCAGACTTTTTGGTAACACATGTCAGAAACATCAAGGTAAGTAGTCACCATGTTTGGGGCTCCCATTCTTCATAGATTAACTTCCTGCCATTTGTCAACATTTATCAGAGTTCATACAGTGCTGCCACCAGGAACTTTGTGTTCTCTGTTACCAGTGAACACAAGATGGGACATGGGACTCAGACTAGTTTACCTCTAATCAGCATCAGTTTTGAATCAGCCCTGAAGAAGCTCTCCTATCTCTCTTTCTAAAAGCATCACTTTCTGCTATTTTCCCTGTTATCACCACATAATGGTAAAATGTTTTAGTAGTCTTATATTTAAATGTGTAAAACAATTAATGCTGCCAGGGAACCGACTTTAGCACCTGTAAAGCAATGCAAAATATCAGTGGAAAGATGCCTCCAAGAAGCAGAAAACAGAGCTGTAACATGGCATGCAGATAGATATGTCCACTATCCAAATGACGTGGTAGGATGTTTCTCAAAAGATTTGCATGTTAGCATAGCATGAAATATATCTCTGTCCCTCAAAGGGGCCATTCTGTTTTTGCCTGGATCTCTGAGTAAGGCAGTGTTTTCTGATGTTGTACTTAATTCTTCAGTTAAGTTGCCGGCCGGTACTCTTCTCCTCAATAAATTATTTTCCTCTCTCTCAGTAGTTACATACTATGAAAAGTTGCAGAGGGAAAATTTCTTAGGGAACATTGTAGATTAGTGGGTAGAACAGGACAAAGCAATTTACAGTCAATTTCTGTTGATTAGGTTATGATCTTTGCTGAGACTTCTTATTTGAAAATTAGGATAATAACATACCTAACTTTTAAAAATCAGCTTGAGATTTATTGCTGCAAGTCGGAGATGCCATGGATTCTTATTATTTAACCATTATGTAGCCCAGATATAATGTAGCTTTTTCCTTCTGATTACCATGCTACCTGTTGTTCTCTGTATGTCTTGCAATGCTAAAGCCTTTCTAAATGGAAAATGGCTAAAGCTCTGTGCAGGGCTCTATCCGTACATGCAGTCAGTTGATTCTCCCAGTTTTGTTATATACTTTATGCAAATGTGATTTGATTGAAATGGAGGAGATTGCTACGTACTGCAAAGGTCTCAGTCCCCACCCCTGTCTTAGCTCCTTTGCACAAGTAATATGCCAGTGAGGAGTGATGAACCATGACTGAAAATCTGTGTCACTGATGACTTTCGAGCTGTCAAAGCTGCTTTTAAAGCCATAATCAGGTAAACACAATTGGCAGACCCAATTCTGCTGAAAATGGAACAAAAATCTGAATCAAAGATCCCTATGTGTACTTGTACACCTTGTTCCTATGCATGCAGTTATTAAGGGTAGAAAAGTTTTTTCTAGGGTAAAAACTACCCGTAGAACTACATATTCAAAGCATTCAAAGCACGGGTAGCAATGATACGGCCTTCCTTTTATGGCCCTCTCATTTTGGCTGCAGCAAGACTCCTACATAGCTCACAAGGAAGTTTCATTTTCATAGCTTAGCTGCATTATGGTCTCTTCTCTGTGATATCCAATTAGCATCACTTGGGATGATGAAATCTTTAATATTGCTGTAGATCTGGAAATAATTTTCATGCGTTATTTTTCCTATGTAGTACTTAGGGTTATATGCAATTACCTCATTCAGTGTTGTCAGTTCTCAAAGGTCGCTTCAAGTTACCTGTACAGTGTTTGCTGAATCTTTTAGTCTTGCTGAGTTGTAGTTTCCCAAGCTGTAAAATCAGGACTTCTTTCAGCAAGTACTGTAATGGGAGCCCTCTGTTCCCTCCCTATTTTCTTGGGAGTTCAGATTTCTTTTTTCCCCTGCTCTTCCTCTACAATTTTGATAGATTTTTTTCACCTATATTCTTTGCTGTTGCCATAGTAAAACAGTATTAAACAAAAGCAGAATTTGTTACTGTTATACAAATGAAAATTTTTTTTCTAATAATTGCTGCAACTGGCAAATATGTGGAAATACTATAGAGACATTTTATCAAGTAACTGCAGTTACACAAGGTAGAGGATATTAAAATCTCAGTTTGGTCTAGAATTGCATAACATATTTTTTAATGAGACACTGTCACTTTCTGCCCACATCATAGCTTAAAATGACCTTGATGTTAGTGAGCTCTCTAGCTACATCCGAGTGAATCATTAAGAATGAAAAAAAAAAATCACAGGATCACAGAGTCACCTAATCCACTCCCCTGTGCAAATCAGGGTCAACTAGAGCAGGTACCTAGGATGATGTCCAGCTGGGTTTGAGTATCTCCATTGAAGATCAACCCAAGTACAAAGTGACTAATACCTTTCACTGAGAGGTTTTTCTGTATTTTCTTTTTCAATGAAAATGGCAGAGTACCCCATCAAAATACTTACAGAATCAGAACAGAACTCTCAAAACTACTGTAGAACCCATAATTCTGATAAAGAATGTGCACAGCAGCAATTCTTTAAAAATTAAACGCAGGTGAAGTATCTTTTAATTTAGGAGGTAGTAGTCAGAATTGCAGAATTTGTAATTGAAGAACACATTTTTGTAGTTTTTTGTATTCTTAAAATGCTTGGTAATTCCACTTTAAGGAAAAGTTTGTACCAAACAAACTGACATTTCAGTGACTCCCAGCTTTTCGTTTTCCAGGGTCCATACCTCAGTTCATGTTTTGTAAGGGGAAATGATTAGCCGTAATGACAGTATAGATATAGAAAAGATAATTTCAGTTTTGGAAAGGACAGATTTGAATTGATGCATACTCTACACAGGCACTAAAAAAGCCCACATAGATTTTTGAAGCAGGAGAGATGTACACACAGAAATCACCTGTATGGCAATAAGAGTTTGAAAGATGAACCTAGAGAAACATACAGAGACTTTTTGGCCAGACTCTTACAGAACTTGAGAAGCCTCTTCCCCCAAAACCTTGCATTACCATAGATTTAATATAGTATCTTCAAAAAAAGCTCCAAAATAAACAAAAAATAACTCTCTGTGTCTCAGTTTCCAACCTGTAAAACTCCTAACTGTGAAAGCTAACAAAAGCCTTAAACGTACCTGAGATGTGTATGTGACTTGATGCTTTATTGTGTCTTTATTTGGTGGAGCAAGTAAACATGGTTGCACAAAACATGAGCTGTGAGACTCTTAGAGCCAAAAAAGATAAGGTATTTGCAGCCGAGCTTACGGGAATAGAGTTACACAAGCTGTTATTTTAACATGATTCAGTAAGTATGTTTGAAATCTATTCTCTCTTTCAGAAGAGAGTACATGATATTTTTGTAGAGCTGCTGATATTTGCACCTACTCTGGGAGCAGATATGCCAAAAAAAGTTCTAACGGCTTTTTTTTTTCTTCCATGCAACCTTTCATAGTGACCACCTCTCCCCTCTGTAAGCCTACTGAATTACTGTTTTGCCTATTCATGTTAGGATGAGAGGCTGTTGCGGTGAAACAGGAAAAATTTAGGACTAAGTCTGAAAGTGTGTAAGGATGGGTCTGCCTGATAGTTTGGATGTGTGTGTGACTGGGAAAAAATGTGCAAACTGTTTTTTTTATGCTTTGATACAATGCCCTATTTTCTTCCAAAGGAGCATTAATTTGAAAAGACAAAATATATACCACAGGACCCAGAATGAGGTTTCCCAAGAAAAAGATGTCACCCTCAGGACAAGATGTTCTGTTTTTACTTTGATGTCACCACACAGCCAACCTATACTCAGAGAAGCTGTATTAGGCAGATTTTAGTGTGTTCTTAAGTCTCAACAACATTTAAATATAAATGTCACTGAGCATTCAAGCCTCTTTTCCTCCCACTTTCCCCTGGTCTCTCAGGTGGTCCATTTTTGGTTTTCAGCTGAAAGAAAGTAACTTCTATTTGTGTCACTTGAGCAAAATACAAAAGCAGCAACATTCAAAGTTTAACTTGTCTTGCAAACCCACAGTATTTAAGGTGCACTAACATCAAATGAAAACTAAAAGATTCACCAAAACTGGGAGTGCTATAAGTAAAATATACCTACCTCAAGATGCCTTACCTGCTCTTCCTTCAAATTTACTTCAGTTTACTAATAAGGACCTTTCTCAAGCCTTCCTTCTCCTATCAACTTCTTTTGTCTTGGAAGCACAAGACAGCTACATAGGTGCTAAGTGATTTATTTCTAAATGCAGCTTTCCTACTTTAGTCATGATTTTTTCCCTGTTTTTCTCTTTACAGAAGCGAAATGCTGATAATGACTGGGTAAGTAAGACTTGGTTTTGTCCAGGCTACTGGGAAAGATTTATAGTGACAAGAATATTCTTACTGTGTTCACAATGTGTTTCTGGGAGTCCAGTCTGAGCAAATGGATATTTCTGAATGTGTGTGTTGAGGGGAGTGGCCCAGAGTTGCTTGTTCTAGGCAGTAGGACTGACTAGACAGTTCCTTTCCAAGCTCTGATGGAAACTCCTGGACAAGGAAAGAGAATGAACAAATGATTTTTAACCTCATTGTATTTGAATAAATAGCAAAGTTGTTTGAAGTCACCTCTGTATTTCTAACAGACATCCATTCTACGTTGGTTTTATTTTTACTTTTACTTAATGTTGTAGTTATTTCTAAGGAAGGCAAGAGACCTCATCTCTGAGATTGATTCCATTTGGCACCTGGACTCCGCTTCAGCAATGTTAAATGCTTTGATTGTTTGGGGACCTTCTTAATCAACCAGCTAGAGATCAGGCCCACTATAAAAACTCCAAGGTTCTTTCCAGTGCTGGTTTTGCTGCAAGAAGCAGACCTTGTTGTTGCAGAGTTGCCTAAGGAGTCGCATCTGTTCTTACCTATGCTTTCATATAGTCTTCAGCAACCTTATACCTGAGCCTTCAGAGAAAATAAGTATGGCCTACCCATTTCCTTGTTTAAAAAATAATAAACCCCAGTTGTGAGGCAGTGGAGAATAACATAAAATAGAATTTGGAGCCATCTGGAATTGTTTAGGTCTATTTTTAAACAAGATGACTACTTATGTCCCTGCTCTAGGAGTCATCCACTCAGCTGATAATTACAATTGCTAATACAGTGAGGCAGCAGTAAGTTGTTGTGCTAACATATGACTAACCATAAACAAAAATCACAGTCTCGGTAGAGAAAAATAATTGTAATGGTAGTATCTTTGCTGTGGTGGTAGTATTTTGTTAAAGAGGCTATAGTTATAACTTGTGGAATAGCGCCATGATGGCAGTGTGATAGACACCCAAGGACACACAGCTATGCTCCAGTTCTTATGATTAGGTCTTTCCTGTTTTGCTGGAGTGATAGAAAGTCCTGCTGTGATTTCTTTTTAGAAATGTGGTTAAGACTGATTAACATGGACATCAGTGCAACAGCTAGCTCTTTTTTTCTTTTTTCATTTTTCAATCTACAGGTTGTCAATGGGATAGAAATCTACAGCATGAAAATTGATAGTAAAGTAACTTCCCGATTTGCCCACAACATCGTCACCAGTCGAGCTGTCAATCGTGGAAATGTGCATAAAGAAGTCTTCTTTGATGTTGAACTCCCTAAGACAGCCTTCATTACCAACTTCAGCATGTGTGTAATCTTTACAATATTGTTAGAGAAGACTGAAAATCTCTTCAAATGCAACTGGGAGAAACTGAACCCAAATGTTCATTTTTACTTTGCTGTTTGATAGATTTCTAAATGCCTCTTGGGTAATTTTCTGGTACTTTTAACTTAACATGCAAGGTACCTGGAGAAAGGCAAATGTTGGTACATCTATAGGAAAGATAACTAATTTTCAATTATTTTTATTCATCATCATGGACCTTAGGGAATGCGGGATCTTCTCTGAAGATCCATTCATCTTTTCAGGAATACCACTTACTAACTCTGGTGTTATCAAACCAGAAAAATTCCATTACTTAATTTCCCTGATGGCATTATAGCTTAATTTATCTCTTCATTTAAAAATCATATTTTAATGAAAGGCAGGAAATAGAGAGAATTACTGCTTTACATTTGTACTTTTAGTTGCAAAAATATGCAATTCTCACACCATTATGAGATTTAATTCAGTAGAAACACATCCTTCTCTGCTAATCACAGTATGCCTGTTTTATTTTCAGTGAAAAGAAACAGAAGCTTTTAGGGCAGAACTACTCTTAATGAGTGCTAGAATTTTTATTATGGATGAGATGAATCCTCTATGAGGAATGCCTGTTTAATAGTCTAAGGAATCTAAGGACAACATGTTCAGCTGTGAGCAGCTATATTTGGACAGATGAGTCTCATCCAGAGAGCTCGTCCATTAGATGAGATGGGATGGTCAAGCTGCTGAAGTGTAGGAATATGGCAGGTGTAAGTATGGTGTTGCTACCAGCCCAGTTTTGATCTAATTCGTTTTCAGAGTAAAAATTGGTTTAGATCTTCTTAGTATACTGAGCACAGCTCTTCATTCCAGCTAAATTCACTGAGAAGACTAGCTTCAGTGAAAGTGCTCAAATCTTGGCAATATCAGGTTCCTGAAAGTGCTTTTTAGCAAACCAATCAATAAACAGAGAATTGCTTGTAGTAAATTTTCATGTATTGGTGCAAACCATTCAGCTAAACTAGAACTTTTTCATCTGCAGGACAATTGATGGTGTCACTTATCCTGGAACTATAAAGGAAAAAGAAGTTGCAAAAAAGCAATATGAGAAGGCTGTTTCAAAGGGACAGACTGCTGGTCTTGTCAAGTAAGAGTGATGTCTTTTATGGCTTCCACGCTGTCATCCCATAGCAAATTGTGAGACTGGAAATACTCTGTTCTGGCATATTTTTGAAGTTTGGTTTTTTACAGGACCAAAGAGCAATTATTAAGAGTAATAGTAGTGTAAATTATAAAAAGGAAATACAACTTCTGGCTACGCAGGCAGTATCTGCAATTATGGAAAGACTGTTTCTGCAGCTCTCGCTGACTTTGTATGACCTCTTCCTGGGATTAAGCTCACTGGGAAACTTGAATAAATTCTACCGTTTGAGTACGATTTTAGCAATAGATCAAAATTCCCATCTTTGTTTTACTCCTTTTTGAAAATCATACTCCACCAACTCAAACAGTAAATATTGTGAAAGAGGATAAAGATACTCTTTTACTTACCCACTTAAATACAGAGCTTCAGGAAGAAAAACGGAAAAATTCACTGTCTCAGTCAACATTCAAGCAGGCAGTAAAGTCACTTTTGAACTCACGTATGAGGAACTACTGAAGCGACAGTTTGGAAAATATGAGATGTTCATCAAAGTAAAACCGAAGCAGCTTGTCAAAGATTTTGAGGTAAATGGCAAACTGTATCAAATTGGACTGTAACTTAAGAGATGATGAAATTCTGTACATCTGTTGAAAGTGGAGTACCGTGGTCATTCCCATTGGTTCACAGGTGAGCTAACGGCACATGATAATATTTCTAATGAGTCATATGGGGAGTCCACACCAGTGCGCTTTAGTGCACATTAAATTTGTAAGCCTGACAAATTGGCTCAGCTACTAAGCCTCCAAAAGAAACCATGTGTGGAAACCTGAAAAATCCATTAGGATGCCTTGGGTAAAATACAAGACTAATTGCTTTTATAAATGCCTTTATAGCATAAACTACACTTTTCTTACATCACCATGAAACTACAACATCTTAAATTACAGTGATACATATATCACATTCTAGAATACCATGACTTTTGTGCGCCAAAACTTGTCCTTGATCATGCCTATCTGCCTTGCTAAAACACAGCTCTAAGTCAAAATTTTTCTCCTTTGTTTGCCCAGAAAACGCTGTGTAAAAATCATGGCAAAACTCAGCATCTATAACAGTTCATGCAGCATTATTTTAAACGCACTATGTTAGAAGGCATACTGAAATACAGGTTGGGCACAACTCACAGCTAATGGCTGGGTTATATTTTTGAAGGACTTGAGTATTTATTGACATTTTACAAAATTCCAGTATCTAGCTTTCAAAGAAGTGGTATTTCTATTAAGGCATATTTGTTTCTAGCTTTGTTTTTAACTTCTACGTATAAAAAGGCCTGTTTGGCTGATAGTGTGTCCACACAAGTTTGGATTTGGACTGCCATTATGAATTACAAAAGTAAATTTTTTTTCTTTTACAAAAATCCCTCTTTCACATCTGTAATTGCCTGCTGATCCTCCTGTCAATGGCTAAGTTCATATATCGTGGGGTAATCAATGACAATGAATTTTCAATTAATATTTCAGATTGAAGTAAATATCTTTGAGCCCCAGGGTATCACTGAACTGGAAGCAGAAGGAACGTTCATCACCAATGATCTACAAGATACCATTAAAAAAACTTTTTCAGAGAAAAAGGTACAATGACAATTGCATTCCATAATTTATTTATTAGGGTTGTGATTCTGAAATAATAATATTTGTGCTAGCAATGGAAGTGAGAGGAAAAAAATAGAGAACATGCAGTAAATGCTTGTCTGTGCAAATGAGCTCTGAATTCCAAGCTACTAAGTTGAAGGCCGTCTCCATGCAGTTCAGAAGCCACGTAGCTGTTAGCATTGTACTGTACCCAAACTAGTAGGCCTTGTCCCACAGCAGTAGTTGGAAATCTGGATACCGGTAAAACAGTTTCTTACAGAAGAACTGAGTAACAAGTAGTTTTCTCATCTATAGAGGTGGCAGAATTCCTATGACATGGACTGCCCCAGAGCCTTATCAAAGGTGTCGTTCAGAGTGGAGGGCTGAACCAAGGAAGATGGGGAAGTAAACATATGAAGAAAGCTCTAGATAGCAGACTTCAGATACCAGTTACCCATCAATAAATTTATAAATACATAGGGATACAAACTAATACCTAACCTGATAAAATAGGTTATTCTCATGTCTGTGAATATAAATATACTAGTTTTACAAAAATGCAAACTTCTTTGTGTTCTGTGGAAAATATTTAACTATTATGATTCAGATCTAATGAAGGCTTTTCTTTCAGGGGCGTATCTCTTTCAAGCCATCTCTTGATCAGCAGCGAACCTGTGCAAATTGCTCACAGTCTGTCTTGGATGGGGATTTTACTGTAAGATATGATGTGAAGAGAACAACTCCAGATAATTTGCAGGTAAATCTGACAGCTGGAAATTTTGAACTGTTAAACAGTTTAGCTTGCATAGTAGAGGTCAGGGAGCCGCGAGGACCAGCTGTTCCCTAAAGGACAAGGAGCTCAGTGTGACAACACAGGTAACAGCACAGGGGCTTCGCCAGCTGCAAGCCTGCTACCCACAGTACCTAAGCAAGGCAGACGCAGCGATGGTAGTCAAATTCAACTGAGAGTCCAGGCCATCAGGCAAGTTTGTGGTGGTGAGTCAGCCTGGGGTCAAGGTGGGAAGTCAGTCTGCAGGGTGGGACCCAAATCAGTGGAATCCATGGACGGGAACAGGTATGGCTGTGACACAGCTGGAGACAGGTATTCTTACAGTGTAGCTCAAGCAGAGACTAAAGATCCAGACTTGTGCTACAGTGAAGCTCCTGGGGCCATGGACAGAGGTGAGACTGGTCAAGACCATCAAAGCCTATTAGTCCACTCAGGGGCTAGGCACTAAATAAAAGTAATTTCTTCTTTATCCATTTTATCTTTATAATATACAAAAGTTTTGGTGGGTGTTTGGGGTTTTTTTGGTTTTGTTTTTGTTTTTTATTTTTACATTTTATTTTTCAGATTGTCAGTGGCTACTTTGTACATTTCTTTGCACCAACAAATCTCCCAAAGTTGCCCAAGAATGTTATTTTTGTAATAGATATTAGTGGCTCAATGTCTGGAAGAGAAATAGAACAGGTAAGTTATTACATTAATATGGAGTCCCAATTGAAAGAGCCTCTGTTGTGATGGAAGGGACATGGTGGCTTATAGTGCATATGCGCTGCTTAAGCTATACCAAGTGGTTTTATGCTGTGACCTTTCTGATGCTTAGTACCGTAACTCCTAGTTTGAAGTGTTACTGTAGAACAAAATTCTGTACATTTAGGCTACATTTACTTACTTATAAATGTTATAAGTTCAAAACTCCCAATATAAAAATTTCCAGAGAGCTCTGTCACATGTACTGGACAGCTCCAAAATTAAAATGTGCATACAGTATTACGTGTGTTATCTGTGTTGTTCATTCTGTCTCCTCTGGGAAGTGGCACCTCTTTTGAGAGTTAGGATTCCTCATTGCAAGCTAGTGCTCAGAATTTTCAGGTTTTGGTGCTGCATCAAAATATCCACGCTTGCTTACATATGAGCTTCTCCACCAATCTGTAGCTACCTGTTTCCCATCACTTTCAATTTGCCATGCCAGCTTACCTCAGTGTAAGCAACGATCCATGACATGAGACCTGATTTTCCTCTCAGCTACAAAGATTTACCAGATGTAATTGCAACTGGCTGACTTCATTAGAGTTACTCTGAAATAAACACAGAGACTGGCAAGGACAGAACAAGCTCAGAATTTTTACACAATGTACTATGTAAAAGTTAAAAATACCTAAATGCTAAGAGATTAATCGTGTTAAATCTGTAAGCACCTATTTCCTTAAATGTTGAACCATACACTTAAATCTCTTTTATAGACAAGACAAGCACTTCTGAAAATCTTAGATGACATTGAAGAAGATGACTTCTTCAATTTCATACTGTTTGGTAGTGAAGTACACACTTGGAAAGAAACATTAATCAAGGCCACTCCTGAGAATTTGGATGAAGCAAGGAAGTTTGTTCGGGGCATTGACACTGAAGGCTGTAAGTACTTTATTGGGCTTGCCTGTAGGTCGTTGTGTAAGTTAATTTATCAATTCAGTCTGTGAACACAATGCTACAGCTTTTTTTTTTTTTTTTTTTATTACTGATGAGACATGCCTAAAGTTGAAATTTACTCAGAATATGACATCTATTTTTCCTTATATTTCCAAAGTGCAGGTGTTTTTTTATCTAAACATCCCCCTCCTTGAAAACCCAAATCTTTCATTTTCATACTGTAATGAGATCTCATCAGATTCCACTGAAAATTTGGCCTTTATTTTGACTGTCTGTGCTGAAACCAAATTTCTATGTCTATCTTGCAGTGACAAATTTATATGGTGGTATAATGAGGGGAATTGATATGCTGAATGCTGCTCATGAAGAAAACCTTGTGCCCAAGAGAAGCGCTTCTATAATTATCATGTTAACAGATGGCCAACCAAATGTAGGTAAGTTTGTGTTGGATGGAATAATAAAGAGAGTGAATTAACTAACAAAAAATGCTGGGTTAAAATTAGCCTTCATCTTTGACTTCTGGATGTTTTCATGATTTCAGTGCTACTATACCAGCATCATACTACTAAAACAAGTTTTTGATAATGCCTCCTAAGAAATACGAATATGACTAGCCACATTTCATTTTGTGATAAATTTATCTACTTATGGAGAAAACTCAAACTTTTTCTGGTTTGATGCAGGCATATCAAATACTCAGGACATTCAGGCACATGTAAAAAAAGCCATTGAAGGAAAATATCCCTTGTACAATCTTGGTTTTGGCTATGGTGTTGACTACAACTTCTTGGAGAAGATGGCGCTGGAGAATAAAGGATTGGCCCGTCGGATTTATCCCGACTCTGATGCAGCTTTACAGCTTCAGGTACAGTAATCACCACTTAAATTAGACAAGAGATACATTAATTCAGATAACTACACAGACGTTCTTATTTTGAAGTAATCAAAATCCCAAAGTGTGATCCGGTACTGAGATACTCAAGAGTCTGCTGTAATCAGAATATTAGTTGCATTTAATTTTCCCCTTCCCTTATCTAAGCAGAAAGTGGAAGGACAGTAGAAGGGAGATACTGTGGGCTATGGAAGAGGGTTCAAAACTTGGCATAGGGTGACACAAGTCATAGTTCTGAAGGACAATTTGGTGTGCAGCAAAATTGCTGCAGTTGTATCTCCCATACCTCAGAGATCATGTAGTTAATGTCATAGGAAGAGAAAGACAACAGAGCGTAAAGGCTCTAGATAGTCTGTCTTGAGGAACTTACTGCAAGCAGGTATGTCTTACCATACTTCTCTGAAGCATTTTATAGTTGTATAAGGCATGAGCACAGGTATAGGCAGTACAGAGTTGACTTTTTATGTCTTACATTCCAATAGCAGCCATTCAAAAAATTCACCAAAGAATTTAGATGCTGGATTTCATTGCAACCTCTGCCAAAATCAAATACCTAGTCTCCTTTGGCCTATGTTGTCATTTCAGTGTCTGCAGGGAATAGATCTAGAAACTTATTTCTGTCAAATAGGGGGAAGCTTGGGATCCCTCTTGATTAACAATGATGGAACTCATCATCCGCAGCATGTTGTTCTCAGATATTTTTCCTCTCTCTTAGTGAGACTGAAGAATTTTTATGTCCTTTCTCATTTCCATTATCTGTAGATTTTTAGGTCTTGTACTCTGAGATTTAACTGAATATTTAAATATTTCTTCTAAAATATACTTCTTGTTTTCATTGCTGAAATAGCAGGATGTTTCTGGGTACAGATCTACCTACGAATTAAAGAAGCAATGACAGTTAAATGTTCTCCTTTTAATTAATTTATTTATTTTATCCTGTAGGGGTTTTATGATGAGGTATCGAATCCCATGCTCACGGATGTGGAGTTAAACTACCCAGAAAATGAAGTATTAGACCTAACTAAAAACAGTTTTAAGCATTTCTATGATGGGTCTGAGATTGTGGTGGCTGGGCGCTTTATAGACAACAACCAAAACAGTTTGACTGTAGATGTGAGAGGTGAAGGCGTAAGTATTGATTTCTTTGGCTTAAGTAAGGCATGGAAAATGTCTGAATGTTCAAAGCTGGCAGTACTTAAAATATTTACTGGTATTTCTTTACTTCAGTGACATTGTGTTACTGCATATGTGAGAAACTAAATGCACCAAAGTTACTGCTTTTGAAACTGCAAGTTACTTGCCTAACTCAGTCAGGTATACTAGGGTCAGTCTGGAACAACTTTGTGCAGTGTGACTGAATTGGCTTTGCTGACAGATTTTTATTTTTTTTTTTAGTTTAGTCTCTAAATACTCTACCTGCTTCTTTCAGAAGCCAAATGTTCAGTGTTCACAGACAGTAGTCCAGTAGTCTTTTTTGGGTAAAGAAAACTGGTGGGTAACCCAGCTGAATAGTTGAAATGCCTTCCTCTTAAAATACAAGTCTACATATTATAGATCATGTTGTCATAAATACTGTGGACTGCATATATGCCCTGTGCACTGTGGTGTATTACATATATTATATGAAATCGAGTATATTTCAAATACAAATAATGTATCATTAGTAAGTTAGCCAGCATATCTGCTTGAACATGTTCCTGTACGAAATCAGTGTCATAATCAAAGTTCTTTAAATCCTGAGTAGCCAAATTCTAATGAACAAAAATGCCATGTGAATTTGGAAACTGCATTATGACCTATAGCGTACATTACTAAACTTCGCAGAAGCAACGGAACAAAGATCCTGATACAACACTGAAAATTTCCTGGGCAAGTGCTGTGCATGACCAGACTGGTTTTCAATTTAATAAGATTTTCAGATGTGAAGGCCTTGATTTTGGGAGGTTCTGGAAGTCCCTGGCTACTTATGATACAGAGAAGTTTCCTTACTCCTAACAGGCTAATGATGCCCTATCATACAGTACACAACAAGATGCTGAGCAAACAGCTAAAGCTTTCCAAGAACAAGAATACATATTTGGAGAGTACATTGAAAGGCTCTGGGCTTATCTCACCATTGAGCAACTCCTGGAAAAACGGTAATTATCTCTAGAACAAAATCTTAGCTATGAACCCGTTAAGCCATCTGACTGGTGCAACTTCTAGGATGTGAAGCTCAAATTCGCATCACGCTGAGGTCCCAATGGGAAAGCTTAAAAAACAGTAAGGAAAATCCCCCAACCTATTCTCCTCCCCAACCTCAGTATTCCTGTTTCAGGTTGCAGATTAAACAATTTTAAATTATTGCAAATATAAAGCACAGTTTTGCCTTTTTCTTGGATAGCCAATGGAATCAGAATTGCTCTTAGACTATAACAAATATTCCTTATTGATAAATTAGCTGTAGCGAAATGACTTCACTTTAGAGGCAAATATTTAATCTGGAGTTCAGTGAGTAGTTTAGCAATCGTTGATACTAGGAGTCTCTGCTTGTATTCAGTATTGCAGCTACAGGAGAAGAAAAGGATAATCTTACAGCTGAAGCCCTGGATCTCTCACTAAAATACAAGTTTGTAACACCACTGACATCCATGGTGGTAACAAAGCCAGAAGACTATGACAATCAAGATGGGATTGCCGATAAACCCATTGAAGGTATAGGCATTTTCACAATTTCACTTTATTTGAGAAGCCAAGTGTTCCTTTGATGTTCCTCTAAAGAAGGGCTTTCTTGTGGGCACAGTTTTAAACATGTATCTGAAAAATCTACTTTCCAAGCCTTGCACATGTATGGTTTATGCAAAATTACTTTTCATTGTAAAGCTCATTTCCATCAAACCATCCTTCATTACTCTATCTTACAGGCAAAATACTATAATTTCAAAATAAGTGTATTTTAAGCTAAATATATAAAATATTACATTAAAAAAAGTCAAGAAGCATTTCTAATTTAATAATCCAGGTATATTCAGTTTAGTTCACATCACTTTCTCCTTTAGTTTTCTACATACTTCAGCTTAGGGGTAGATGTAGTAACATCTTTCTACATGAAAGGGGAAAATTTGCTTGAGATCTTCCTCATGAAGGATATATGAGGTTGTAAAAAGATGGAGATTTTATCTATAAAACATGATATTCCTAAGTATTGCAGAAAAAGAATCAATTATTTTGAAAGTGCACAGTTTGTTCTCAACCCCTCTGATACTTTGGCTAATTATTAACTCTATTCTCAGTAAACCACCATGCTTTCGTACAGTTCAGCCTGTTTGTTTAACCTGCGTGAAACAAAATTTCTCCATTCCTCTTTAGCACAGTAAGGCAAATGCTATCCGCTCAGTGCACCCCGAGGCCACCCTACCCTCATCTATATGTGTTATTTGGGCTATCCTCATCTCTCCCTCATTCAACAGGTCTGACAAACCTTTTGTGAGGCTTTTCAATCTCTTCTATTAGCATCCATTCTTTTTTCCCCAAACTTTTGCTTAGTGCCCCTAGAAGTTCCTCCCAGGCTCTACATGGGCTCTCTGCTGGCTTCTAGATGAAAAACTTTCTCATCTCCTGAATATGGCCAGGTAACTTAAGGCATTTGAGCATAACAGAGATGCTTACTGGAGGTTAGTGGGGTTTTCTTTCAACTGGAGGAAGTCCTGAAACCAATTAATTGCTAAGGGCCTTTCAATTCTAAATAATTCTTCAAGCATTCAGCTGATAAAATTTTTGCGTTATTTTTCGTAACTATCATAACGGGATACTGACATAAAACCACTTCGTGTTTAATTTAACATTCAAGACACTATACAACATAAGAACTTTAAAGTTTACTGCTGGACTCCATAAGATGGAAAAACTTACCCAAACATCTGACAGAAGTGGCATCCAGTCAGAGTGATCTTCAGCTCCTTGCTTTCCCTTTCCAGGTACTTGTGGTACAAAGGCCCTTTTCTGAACCTCTTTCCAAGAAAATCCTCTTTGTATATCGAAAGTACAGAGCAGTAATAGGAGAAAATACTCAAAAACACTGCTGCTGTATAAGAAAAGAAAATAATTTTAACACATCCTAGTCTAGATTCACAAATAGCATTACTGAATCATCCAGTCAGTATTAATAGAATGATGCAAATGCCTTGAAAACCACAAAAGAGTAAAACCAATAAGGAACATTTTGCAATTTGGAAGTAGTGTAACAATAAACCAATTACTAATAGTGCTCTTGTCATATACATGATTTATTGTGGTTTTGCTGCCCCACATAACAACTTTTTACTTTTAGTGTGTTTCTGTTTGATGTATAAATACTGAGTTGTATCATTGGGAAGAAATGGAATTGTAAAATACTGAAGATACCTGGTTGAATTGTCAAACAGTTTTAAATTCTTTTTCTTAGAATATATTTTAACAGAGTCAGAATCCTTCCTGTTTAGTCATACAACTGAAACTGTAATTTTCTCTTTTTCTTCCTTTTACTTCTTACCTACCCATGGTTACAGCTGAAGGTACGTACATTTTTTATTAAATTCACTTAATATTTTTAACTGTTAGAGATGGATTTCCTGCATCACTTGCTTGATCTAGGGTGCAATATTTTCATAAAATTCTTGGCGAGTAAATCAAGACTGTGTTATAAATAGATTAAAAACTTTTCAGCTGGAAAAGTTTGTAAATACCATTTCAGCATGGTTCCTCCTCCCTCTGATAATTGGGGCATCCCACCATCACAAAATTCAGGCCCAGTACAAATAAGGTGCTTGCCAGGGTTAGCACTGTTGATGCCCAGATACCTGTGTGTAGCAGTCTCTCACACAGAGATGCCTGCACTGATGCTGTGATTACTACTTCCTCAGCACAAGGCCCTGTCTTCAGACACCCCTGCATAGCTTCAGACATAAAAAGAGTAGAAGGCTAGGAAAATGAGGAAGCAGGTGGGTAAATCTTACTGACTTCCCAGTAGTACAGTTTAGAACAAAGTGGCACAGAGGAATCAGAGAAGAGCAGGTTGTCCCAGCCCCTTACAGAGCAAACCCCATGCCTTTGGAGAAGTAATATTTTTTCTGAAAAGTAAGGCGTGCTTTCTGCCTGTTCATGACATTCGCTTTGTTGCAGTACTAAATAAACTGTTTTGACTAAGCTTTTCTTTTTTAAATATTTAGAGATCTATACATAATTACAAGATTTTGGAGTTGGTTTTGGTGGAAGGAAGGAAGTGGGAGAAATGTGTTTCTTTATTCTTTCTAGCCTCTGAAATAACATTTTGTTTCATTCACAGCACAGGCTGTCACACCTGTTCAGCTGGGTAAGTCATTAGTTTAAGTTTCTGAATGAAGCAGCATTTGTAAAAGGAAATAATTGATTCAGACAACTGAAATTACCGGAGAGACAGAAAGTGGCTTTTCTGGGTTTACAACTGTATTTTAACAAATACTGCCAAATTCTGCTCACTGCTAAAATGTTGCTCACTGCTAAAAAAACACTTAAAGTTTGAACATTACCAGATGAAAAAATGTCAGATAAATTGCTTTTAAGGAATAAACACCAGTTCATCAAACCACCATTTTTTCCTGAAAGCTATTTCCCAAGAACAGAGGATGGACTTGAATTTGCATCTCCTTTGGAATTATGTAAAGCAAGGGCCTATGATGTCAGTATATCTGGCTAAATTGATATATTCACTTTCTTATATGAAATGAAACTGTTTTATTTAAGAGAGAGACAGCAATTGACCCTTCAGGTTGCTGGCTGGGCAATCCTGGAAATGGAAGAGTGAGACTTAAATTTTTGCTCTGGAGTTTAGTCTCAGTCTCTCTCTCTCTCTCTCTCGCTGTGTCTGTCTAGTTTTCTCGAGTCTTTGTTGAAAAGACTTAAATTCATTCTGCAAAAAAACCAAATGTCAAAACCTCCAAAGTTTTCAATGGATGGTGTCACATTTCCTTGCTGATAGACAGCTTAATCCTTAAGTCTGAGACATTTGTGTCCTACAGATACATTACTCAGGCCTTGTGGAAACCCTCAAAGCCATTTAGACTACATGTGAAATCTGTCTCTATCCTGAAGCTTTCCTTGATTCAAAAGGGGCACAAGCTGTCATTCCATGGACTATATGCCTTAAAAACTAGGATGGAATTAGCAATTTACCTAGCATATTAACTTCCTGACAGCCTACATATGTACTGTGCAGATAGTGTATAAATATTCCATTTTGTTGTGAGTTTTTCTAACATTTTTTTTCTTTGCTCTCTGCAGCTCCGCAACTATCATCTTACCTATATACAGCACACCCCACATGGTATACTAGTGGTGAGTAGTTTCAGTAGTGTCTGCTTAGAAGGAGGACAGAAGAGGGTATTTAAGACTAAATCGCACAATTCTTATAAGTCTTTTAGATAATTCCTTTCCATAAAAGCAGCCATTTTTTATTTCCAGGGGGCCATTATTTTCATTTACTTTAAAGATCTCTAAATGTTTTTTAAAGATCAAGTCACTAAGATTATATATGGTCATTTTCTTAGTCCTCCTTCCCATTGCTAGGCTTAGTGTTGGTAACTGCCTGTTCTCTATTCAGATGATCTTCCTGCCCTCAGTAATACTTTCATGGCCCTCAGAGATAAGGACTTAGAGGTGGCCATCCTGAACATACAATCTCTGTGCCAAATTTTGCAGTGGTCAAGAGATACAGGGTATATGTTATGTACCTGGGAAAGATGAGGGGAAAAAGGATGTAGTTCACTTTGGGGAGAGGGTAGCAGCTTCTTTGGGACCCCACCGCTCGTTTGTAGGATGGGCTGGACTAAGCTGGGCATAAAGCTTGTGTAGGGACCAGTTCCTGCCAGTCCCCAGCATCAGCAGTTCCACTGCCACAACGTTAAACGTTCATGCGGAATGTTGAACCTCTGTATCGCTATGCAAACACCAGTGATTTGCCTTTACAGTTGATGGAGATCCACACTTCATTATATCGGTACCGCAAAAAGATGATGTCATTTGTTTCAATATCAATGAAAACCCAGGTGCTGTGTTAAATTTAATAAATGACCCAGTTACAGGTGAGTTTTTAATTTGTTGAAATACCGTAAATCAGGATACTTACAACAAAATGTCTTATGTTTAAAGGCTATTTCTCTCTGTTATACTGCGTAAGCTTTTTTCCCCTGCAAAGTTAGGAGGAGTTCCTGTAGCTGTGATAGGGTACCATTACCATGACTGTGTTTTCACTTCTTGGAGTAAAATGAACTTTTAAACTGTTTAAAAATCACTGTGAGAGTTGAGAGACGTTACTTGTCTCAGTGAGTAGTAGTAGAAGCAATAAAATAAGCCTTAGGTTGCCATTTCATGGAATATCTGGTAAAGAGAGACTGATGTCACACAGGCTATTTGTGCCCATCACAGACTCTTTGTGCTCTAGGAAATATTGAACTTTTCTGAACAAAGTGATTGTTGTTTTTATGGAAATCCACAGAACAGCCCTCAGAGCTTCATTCTACTTTGGGAAAAACGTGCACAAGTAATTCTGATCTATTTTTCAACTCATATTTGTTTCCCTGAGTTGTTGTTAAATTTCCATGACACTCCTTGCTGTCAGTTGGTCAGGTCCTATCTATAAAACAATATTTGATGTTTCCTTTTTGTATCAGGCATTACAGTCAATGGAGAACTCATTGGTGATAAGAGAGAAAATAGTGATGCAAAGATCCAGAACACATATTTTGGAAAACTTGGCATTGCAAATAAGCACCTGGATTTGAAACTGACAGTAACTACTGAGAAGATCATGATTCAGAATGGCAATGAAAAAACAGGTTTCACCTGGCTTGACTCAGTCACCATGCAACAAGAAGGGTAAGGCTTATAGAAAGAATAACAGGCTCCTGTATTACTTTCTACACTTTTTAAAGTGTTGATCAATGATATACTTTTAAGATTTGTTGTCTGAATGTACAAAAGAAACTGATTCAAGTCCTGCTGGACTCTGCTCTCTACTTTGTTATGTAACCGCTGAATGATTATTCATAACTTCCTCTGCTTGGAATACGTAAGTGAAGAATTTTCCCTGGTTTTCTATTGTGATGACTAAGGTAAAGCTAGATTTGTTACTGTGCTTAATGCAACAGTGTCTTGCAAATACTTAAAGAGTAACTTTAGACATAGTGTGTAATCTTTTAAAGACCAACATAATAATATGCTGTGAACAATCTCCATTTTAAGAAATGGAAATTGTGATATTTATAGGATAGGTACATTTTGCCCTGTCAGCAGGTGTATTTTTCATGAGATTTATCTATTACGGCATCATTTATACGTGTGCAAAAGGAGGTTTAGAAAAGGAATGGGCAGTATCTCCTCCTCCTCATTTTCATTGTGTACCTGGAACAAAATTACTGCCTTCTCAAAGCATGGCACTGCAACAGAAACAGCAGCGGAGAAAAACTGTTATTCATCCAGCGTGCTTATTTTTTTATTACGATAACCATGTTGGTGGTATCACTAACACAATCAGAAGCGAATCTTCTTTATCCTAGCACTAACCTAGACAGTTCAGGAGTGGTCTTTTCAGAAAAACAAAAGGAAAATGTGTCAGGTGGCATCCAGGCAAGGAAGTGATGGTTTTATCAGTAACATTTTTATTACTGAGCATGAGGTGCTATATCTACATATCACTAACCTATCTGTGATTAATTGTGCTGTTATAGGATGAGTTTTGGTAGAAACACCTTGCTGAAAAGTTTGAAGGCTAGGTAGCCTTTTACAGTGTAATTTAGTATGAGTATTGGATTGTCTGTGAACACACACAGATTCACATGGACCAAACAGGCAGCAAAACCTCTATCTTAAAAAACACCGAGCAATTTATAAAGCCATGTTTGTTTGTTGAACATGTTTTTTCTTCTCAAGTTTCTTCTCATTGCTGTCAACTCTGGGAAGCACAATGCCCTAAGTCAAGTTTTTCTTTTTTCCTCAGTTTAACCTTGATAATTAACAGAAAGAAAAATCTGGTGCTCTCAATGGGCAGTGGTGCCTCATTTGTTATTGTTTTGCACCAAGTGTGGAAGAAACATCCTCTCCACCAAGATTTCCTAGGACTGTACACATTGGAAAGTGATAAACTGTCTGATCAGACCCATGGATTGTTAGGTATGACTTCATTTAGTGTTTTCATGCCTGTCTTTCCTTACAAGGCTACATAATTTGTAGACACAGTCCTGTACTTAGCCCTTCTGAACTGAGATAGCAGAAGAAACTGAGATGACGTTGATTGGCCATATTAAGATTTCTGACAGAGTATTCTGGGCTCAGACTTTATGCATTATCTTTTCATAAATTCTTCTTCTGCTGCTGAAATCAGTAGCATCCATTATCCTCACTAGCATCTTTAAACCTCTTTATCTTGCTAAATCCCACTTACGGATTATTTTTTTCTTACTACACTGTTCCTCCAGTCTCTTGGATGGTTTGATCTCTCCTTTCATCTTATCACCTTTTTTTCTAAGTACAAGCACTCTGAGAAAATACATATGTTTGTTCAGTCAAAATTTGCCAAACTTCAGCCATAAGAAAAGAAGTTGTTAAGGTATATCTTGATTTACTAGCATATATTAAAATCACAGAATGCCTTGTATGGGCTAAGATTTTCCTCATGTTAGCTAACATTCTTTATTCCAGTAAAGGTGAAGTTGGTAATTCAGGGGTCAAAATTTTGACCCCATTGAATCCTGTTTTCTGCCAGTGTAGTGGGTTTGGTGGCGTGCATTCTTTGTTGGAGAATACACAGATAGCAGCCATTTTCCCTTGCCTTCTAATTTTCACCTACAAAATCAGATAGGGGCAGCGAACATTCATTTTGGGTCAGTAAGTTTACTCCATTGTGGAAAATAGTGAACTGCTGCAAACTTACTCTTCTCAGTCTCTGTATGCACTTTGAGGCCTCAGGAGAGTGAGGCAGGGTGCCAGTGGTAGTACGTGTTAGGTCTGTGCGTCATGGGAAATGCTGTAAGAAAACAGAAAAAGAGCAGAATAAGGATGGAATGTTATTTATGCTTTCCTGCTCCAGTCTCCTCAGGCTAAAGGACTTCTGCACACAGAAGGTATTCTGCTATGGTATGAACTGCAAGTAGCAAGAAAATTGCAAAAACCCACGTGACACGTGGGTACACCATGTTACAGTTCGCTGACTTACACAGCTCATCGCTGTTCTCGTTGTCTTTGATTTTGCCTGTGTACTTCACTAAGTAGTCTAAAATCTGTGCTCATTATAGCACTCAAAGTACCAGGGGCATCCTGCACCAGCACAGATAGGGCAAAAGCGTGCGAAAGCTAATCCTGGCAGGAATGTGAAAATTCCTTCGATGTCAACCTTATTCTGAGGATAACCACATCCAAAAATTTCAGACAGCAATACATGCACTATTTGATTTAAAAAAAAAGCTAAAAACTTGGAGAATATGTGATAAATACAACTGAATAGACAAGACACAAAGTGAGGATATCTTGAAGGATGTCTAGAAAAGGGCAATTTTACTGTGCACTCAGAAGTTGGAACTTACATCCAGATGATATGCATAGAATTGTGGTTTATAAAAAGTAAACAATACCATAGGCATATGTTCAACCTTACATGAAACTTGGTGTTTGTTTATCCATTGAAAACCCTGAGGGGGCATGGAAAACAACATGGAAATGTAGAAGTTCTGGGCTTTCTGTTTGGTTTGTTTCTGTTTTAATGTGTGCAACATGCCCGAAATGGTAATTTTGGCTTATATTTTTAGGACAGTTTTTCCACCCTATTAACTTCACCATACTTGAAATTCATCCTGGATCTGATCCCAAGAAACCAGATGCCACAATGATTGTCAAAAACAATGAACTGACCGTAACAAGGTAAAAAATATTTAAGTCCTTAGCAAGGGCTTAGGAAAGATTACCTTCTCAAAGTGCAGTTTCTGCTTCAATACTCACTCCTGTGACTGTATTTTCCCTTTCAGAGGCTGGCAGAAGGATTACAGAAGAGATCCTAAGCATGGCATTGATGTTCCTTGCTGGTTTGTTCATAACAATGGAGCTGGGCTGATAGATGGCGTTCATACGGACTATATTGTTTCCAGTCTGTTTTAAACAACTACAACTTCCTCCGAATTCATGGGTTTATAGAGTATTTGTCTGAAAGAACAGTATTTTTCAATGTTTAAGAAGTATTAAAAATACATAAGCTTACGACATTTAGCAATGCTAAGATATGATGGATTCTCAGAGAGTTTTACTGCATATTTGATCAAATCCTAAGTGCTAAAGAACTATTCTGCTTGTGTGCACAGATATCATTCCTCCCCTGAAATATCCTAGTTTTGCTGAATTAATTTACTAGTTTTAAAATTCTGACTTAAAATGTTACTTTGTAAAACATAACAGAAACATTCCATCCAATTTTAAATCAGTAACTGAGTGTCAGGAGCGATTTAAATAAAAGCATCAGTACTTAATGCCTTGTTCTGTTATTCCAACAGCTATCAATGTTTTCATTCCAGTTTCACAAAGCTCAGGATGCCAGATGCATTTTGAAATTCAACACGAGAGGCCAGCTGACAGACCAGCACATATTTCAGGATAAGTCAGTAGTACTTAAAACCAGCTGACCACTTGACTGTATAGTGCTGAGGACTGGTGCAGTGCCATCACTCGAGATGACTGTTAGCAGCCAGCACTTCTCTATTTTAGTTTGAAATTAACTTTTGAATGCCCATATCTTTATAAATTAATGAAATACCACTGTTCCAAACAGCACTCGGATTTAAGTACTGGTAGCGGTGTTTTGGACAGTATCTTGTTTGTGTAAGAGCCTTACCGTCTTCCAGTAAAATTCCTTCCTCTGTTCCCTTAACAGAATTGATCTATGTATTTCAGGGCAAGAAATGTCCCATTTATTTATATATTCATTTTGTACTGGAAGAAATTGTAAGCTATTAGTTCTAAAGCAAAAAAATAAGCAGATTTCTTATTTACTTAGAGTCTTCTTTTAATCGAATCAGCTGTAGCAAGGCAATTGCAGTCTCGTGGCAAAGTAGAAAGTTTCCTTACTATTATATGACAAGGAGAGAGGAGAGAGTCAGTGTGTGGGAAACTAAAATACAGACACACATGAGGAAAGAGGAGTGTAGTGGGAAAAACAGAGATGACATAAGATGTGATGGGTTAAATTGAAAGAACAAAAGGTAGAGGTGAACAAAATGCAACAGAAAAAGCAAAAAGAGGAAAAAAATACTTACTGTTAAATTTATGGGAGGAACAAAATCCTTTACTAAAAGCAGTTGTTTTGTAGAAGAAGAAGAAAAAAAAATCAATTCTTGCAGGGAGGGGAGGTGTCACAGTGGCTAGATACCTCTGCCTGATAAATTCAGACAAAAACGATGAAAGAAAACAGTAGTTTCTACAGGAGGTAATAAGTTACTGAAAAAGGAGGAAAGCAGAGAGAGAAACGGGAAGGAGTGAGAGAAGAGGAGAAAATTGAAACTGTTAAGGTTAAGTTTACATGGTTCTGAGTTTTTATTCTAAGGTGATGAATTAGATGGAATAGAATAAACTAAAAGCAATGATCCATTTTGGATCCTGAGATGGGAGCTGTGGGACTGCCCATCAGGGCTGGTCCCGTACTCACTTGCTCCGTTAAAACAAAAAAGCACAGTGGCAGACAGCAGATCTTGACCTACCTGGCTGGCAAAGGTCAGGCACACAAGGCGATACTGGGCAGCCTGAGCCAGAGCTTTCCTCTTTGATTTATGGGGATGAGGCAAATCTCCGGAGGTGGCAGAAGTCTTGTCAGCTGGCAGTGAACTGTCAGCCAGAAGTTGACCTGAGAGGCTCTACTCTGCTTTTGCATGGCTTCTGTGGCAGCCTGAAAAACTCCCACTTATGCTGGTGCAGATAGAAAAATCCCCTTTTAAATATGTAGTTCTTCCAAGATTCCTGCAACGTAGGGGATAACTGCAAATGTAGCTAAAGTTGCCAGTAAGGGGAGAGAGAAGTAGCAGATAGATGCTTACAGCTGGATGAAAGTTTTACTCCTACCATCAACTGGTACAATGCCAGTTCAAAGAGAAGAGTGTGAGATATACCGTGTATTCTGCATTGGAATTAGAAATTACAGAATGTAAAGTATTCATTACTGTGTCTGCCTTCAGCTTCTTGAGCAAGGGAAGGGAGCACAGGAAATCAGAAGCCCATCAGAACTCACTTCGGTGCTTGGACAGGACAGGAGGAGAGTGACTAAACAACAAATTAAGACACAATTCAAGTGGAAAAGAGTGAAACGGAACATATGTATGGAATGGAAATCACATGTGCACAGGGGAAGCAGTGCTGTGGGTGGGATTTGGGAGTCACAGTAACCAGGCACGCCGGCAACGCAGGGCTGCTGCAGAGAGGACAGAGATGCCTGTGGGTACAGCTGGTGAGCACCTCTTCAGACTGGAAAGGCTCCATCAGCCGGGGCGGCCACGGGTGCAGGTCCCTGTGCAGCTCAGAGCCCAGCACCTGAACGCAGTGTAGGCAAACTGGATGCAGTCCAAAAGATAGGAACAGCTTTGCAGAGAAGTTGTAGAAAGAGGGGGGGAGGAAACCCCCAACTGTGTAAAAAGTTGCTGTGAGGAAGGCTGACATTGGGTTTTTTTTCCCCCTCTACGAAGGTTAGCAGGATCTGCTTGTTTGCAGAATCTGCTTGTTTGCAGCAAGGGAGAATTGCGTTCACAGGGCAGCAGCCTGCCTGGGGCATTTGGGGAACCTCCGGCATTGCAGGTTTTAGTGGATGGGTTAGAGGAGCGTCTCTCAAGAATGGTCTGCACATGCTTGAGCCTTGATTAAAGTGAAGAGAACCAGGTGAAAAATGCCTTCCAGCCCTGCCTCACTGCTCCCTCATTTCAGTGCAGTTTGCTGTCCCTGCAGTTAGCCGGCAGGTGGAGGAGGCAACACGTAGACACCCTGTAACTGAAAGCAGGGAATTTTTAATTTGCGGTAAATCCACAGATAAAACCCAGCGTCAACAGCATGTAATTCAAATACTGAGTTCGTTTATAATGGAAATAATCTGCTTTTCAAATTGGCAAGCCTGTTTATGATGTGGCGAAGCAAGCAATCTGGGTTTCCAGTTTCCAAATTCCACATTGTCATGTAATTTGTCCAGCCAAATCTGCCTCTCCAAATCTGCATCTTGGAAGTACAAGCAATTCGCACAAACATATCTTGGCATCATGTCTACACAGTTCCTTTAAAAAACAGGCTTCTAATTACATAGTTTGCTTTATCTTACTGACTTTGGCAAGAAATTGCTTCTCTTCTAGTACATTGCTTTAAAATAATGTTTTTCCAGCCATATATTATTTGCAGGATAGAAAGCAATTTTTGTTAAACTTTCTACAATGCTGGCATATTTATGGGTTCAAAGATACATAGGAACGGAAATTCTAAAACACAAAATAATTTTGGAATTAAAATTTATGAAAAAAACTGAAGACTAAAACTACAACTTGCATTCCACAGGCAGAGGCTTCTGTGTGTATGTTTTCTCTGAAACGTTACCTCCATTCGCCACATGTTGGTTTGAGTTGTTCATTATTTGTAAAACATCTTCCAACATTTGCAAAACATGGTATGAAACAGTGCCAAAAAATGCTGCTAAATTTCAGGGTTGAAGTGCTGTCTTTTGCAACAAGTCAGAGGTCTGTTTTGCAGACGTTTTTAAAACGGAGCCTCAGAAACTTTGCAACAATGATCAGGGCTGCAGCCAGCGTGGGCTGCCAGCCCCACTCCTGCTACTATTGCAGATTTCATCAGCCTTGAACATTGTTACAGAATGAGCTCCAAAAGAACCCTAATACAAGATGACTGGGGTTTTTTTCCTCTGTAAAATAAAACATGAGAGAAAAAGTAAACTAATACCGCTCTAAACTTCATCCTCTCTTTACAAAACACGTAGTTCAAGAACACCATCATTTGTAACTGGATGGAGGGTCTAAATTTTCGAGATCTACTACTGTTTGCATGACACATTTGTTGGACTGGTTGATGCCACTACTTCTTTTTGTTTGGAGACCTAATTCTGTATGTCTGTATCGCTGAGCTGATAACATCAATTTTATTTAGTTCATTCATGTAAATCTTCATTATTAGAAACCATTTAAAAATAACGCAACAAGCAAGCACATTCGCATCTTGAAAGTGCAATTATTTTGAGTTAAAAAATTTGTGATGTTTATATATAGTAACAGGTAAAGCTTTAACTGTGTGGTTTTCTTGATGAGAGAAAGTATCACAAATATTTGGAAGACCATCACTGGCATAGTTTTCTTTCCCGGAATACTCTCTTCTAGGGAGTTACATCTATTGACCAGCAGGAAACAGGATCACTGGCTGACTCAAGCCTGTAATCTTTCTTGTATTGCCTGAAACAAAATCAAAACAAGAAAAATTTGCAATGAAATAACCAAAGGGCAGGCCCAGAATCGACCTTGTGCTTGCAGATGGTACCGAGAGTCAGAGGGCCTGTGTTGGGGCAGAGCTGGCACTTCTCTGCTCCCAGAGCCGAGCTGGAAGCAGTGGTGGTGGGGACAGAGAGGGACAGCAAGCAGAAGCTGCAGGCTTCACAGCGTTTCTTCCAGTCACAGATGCTTACTAAAAGCAATGAAGTGTAAACATTTTTTTCTCGTAAATCCAACGGAGGAAAAACCCTCCATTATCCATATAATCAAGGCAGCAGAACCTTTATTGGCATTTTTTACACAGACCGTAGCCCCAGGGTATGATTTTTCACCCCCTGTGAAATAGGAGCCTTGAGTCCTATAGCATCACTTAATCAGCAACAAATTCAGGCTGTTAGGGAAAAATTCAAGCACAAGCCCCTATTATTTACACTGAAGAGGTGTATTCTTACAAACACTCCCTTAGTTTAATTTCTTTTAATCTCCAGTATTAGCTGATAAAATACAACTCAAAGCATGTACATCACTCACCCTTATCCAGTATCTGTTACCTGGTAACTTTGTGCTCAGATCCAGACACACTTAGGAGTCTTTCATCAGCTCTCTGATTGATGTTGGAATTATTCTCAAATTGTGCTTTTGAATAAAATTGACCTAATCAACAGACATACAAATTATTTAAAAACACAAAACATCTGAGCATTGCTGTTCATTTAACCCAAATGGCAGCTATAACACCCGGAAAGCAGCTATCTGCCTCACAAAGCAAACAAACAAAAGATCACATTTGGAAGCTCCCTTAGTAAGTTAAGAAAATTCCTGCATTTGAGCTGTGGTCTCCTGTTATCCCTAACACGCCTGCACAGAGAGATTCAGCCTTGCTCTGAGGGGTTTTCACCTTTTTCGTTTGTTTGTTTTTGTGGGTTTAGAATATGCAGCCTCTCCATTTGCAAAGTTTTTGAAACAACTTCAGCTTTAGTCCCATCAGGATGTTTGGAGTTGAGATGTTCAGGACCAGCTGGCTTTCATTTTGTAACCCGGATTGTTTACAATTTTATGTCCATTATTTATAGTCTATTATTTGACACCAAATGAATTTGCAACATAAATTATGTCATTCCACAGCACTGTTGAGGCTAAGCCCAACTATTGTTTTAGTCTTATTTTAACATTTTCTAAACCCCTAATAGTCTATTGAGGGTTGTACCACCAGTGAGCAGAAAAGCATTAGGTTACGTTTCCAGGGTAAGACCTCCCCTCTTCGCAGAGTAGGGTCTGGATTGCTCTGCAGTAAAAGGTGATGTTAGGTGTCTGAGAAGAATAAATTAAATGTAAAGTTTCTCTAGAACCCCTTCAATTA
>NW_009635924.1:58577-61882 GCF_000690535.1 Cariama cristata | reverse complement strand
CACGAGATCTGCTCAGGCCCCAGGGAAGTAAAATCTGAATAAGGGCTTATGAGGTGGCTGAAAAAAACCCTCACTATATTCCCATTTTGGGAGCTTAGTTACAAGATCATCCTTCTTTGCTGCATACATCCGTAATGATACATACCCAGAACTCCACTGACTTTGTCAGAAAAATGGTTGGTGTTCAAGAAATACAGCCCAAGGAAATCATCTGGAAACTTTACAAAGGAAATTTTTACTGTGACTGTATCAGACAATGATGCTGTAACGCTCCTTTCCTTTTCAACTGAGACTGTCAGCCTAGGAAGTAAATGATAACATTATTTCCAAGAAGAACATGAATAAAGAATAGCATTTAACTAGATGACATGAATTAATTAATTAAAATAATTTAATTTTTGCCTTTGTCTCTTTTCAATTGCATTTTTCATGATCTGTTGGTCGTTATTTTTAAGCTAGAAAATAATAAGTAGAGTATCTTTTCTCTCTACACTGCACAACAGATCTCTCCCATATCAGGTTACATGCAAATACCCCAACAGAGAACAACTTTTTGCTGATGAAAACCCCTTATTATCTGTAATGACAAGAAATGCTTGAATGGAAAACAAAAATTTCATTTTTTTTAGTGAGCGAAAAAGGTAGACTAGAAAAAAAAATTGATCTACTTTGTGAACAAGTCAAATACTTTTTTCTTAGATATTTCACAAGTTTTTTCAGATTCTGCCTTTCTTCTAACCCATTAATTTTATTTTGACTCCGGGTGGGCTTGCAGAAATAAATCCAGCATGTTCTTGGCTCCATTTGGATTACAAAAATAATTGAAAGCAGTTGTTTTAGGACTTCTGTTATTGCCTAGAACTGCCTATAGGGGAGGGAGTGCTGTGTGTCCTCTCTGCCCCAGACCAACAGCAGATCCTCCTGGAGGTTTATTCCGGCAATGCAAAAAAGCTGGTGGAACTAGCTACATTCAGCTATTTCTTGTGGTAGTGAAGGATCTTGCTCTAATTAGTCCAACAAATGAAGTCTACATTTAAAGTACCCTCTCTCCAACAGTGGGCATTCAGTTACAGACAGCTATTCAAAGACTTTATGCATTCCCGTAAAAAAATGTCAGCTGTCCAGATGTGAGTTATTGTTAACACTGAGGAGAAAGAAAGCTTCAGCCTGTGTGGAGCCAGCAGATGTATAAAAGAGACAGTAAATGTCAAAGCCATCACTTCGCAGTACTCGCTCTGTGGCTGGAGGAACACAAAGTGCCTGGTGGCAGCCAGCAAGGCGGTGGCACTGGAGCTGCTATGTGCCGCAGTGGGTCATTTTCTGTGGAAGATAAACGTTCTGCCTCTGACGTCAAAGCAGAAAGGCAGGCTGGTGGTGCAGCTGTCTTGATTCTCTTAAGCAGGCATGGAGAACTAAAATCAAACCACTTTTGTTCTCCGTATTTGAAATGGGGGATTACAAAGGTACCCTGCTTCTGCTCATGTTGAGTTACTCACAGGATAAGGGCATTTGGAAGCACTTACTTGAAGCAAACGTGAAAGTGGGTGCCTGGATGAAATAAGATCTGATACATTTGCAAGTTTGGGAAAGGATGAGGTGACATTTCTTACCCCTGGATGGTGGAGGTGGCTGATTCTGTCCATGACAGCTGAGTGCTCTTGTTATTGTGGCTTACGATGATCTCATGGGTGGAGATGTGGATTTGTGCGGGGGGATTCACGTAATTAATTTCAAACTGCACAAAGTGATTTATTCTCTCTCCAAGTTTTCCCGTCACAGTGAGTCCTTTAATAACATTAACACAAATTCGTCAAGTGACTGTGCTTTTAAGGTACAAGTGATTTTAATAACACTGCTTCAGCTTTATTGCTGAAACAACTTCAGGGTCTCAAATCTAGTTTTGGGAGGCACAGTACCCTGGATTTCAGCTCCACGTGCCCCAAGGATGTGGTGGAGTCACCAGAGTCTGTTTACCTCCACATTGCTGCCTCCTCTCACAGAGGTGGCTCTGCTCCATAATCAGAGCAGCTGACAACTTGCTGCACCTGGGGCCACAGCTCGTCTGAGTACAGGACCACAGAAAAACCGCAGCACATTAAGAGCGTGCGTCTTTCTGTTAGCACGTAGGGACCATGGGGTTTAAGGTCTCTGCATCCTCCAAAGCCCCCAAAGGCTGGGCAGGGGAATACCTTAAAGACCATGGGTGTGACAGCAGGAGGAGAAGGAGGTGACACACAACCAGACCTGTGAGAAGTGCCCTCAATTGTTGCAGGGTGAAAGTTAATATTGCCTAACAGAAAGGAAAAATTAACCACTACCTCTCTGGTGACTGTAAGGCAGCAGGTATGATATGGCCCTTCACAAAAGGGGGTTGTTCCCAAAGACACCGACTGCTCTCATAGACCAAAGTGACTCTCCTTGCCCTTGGTATCAGGGATAATCTGGCTCACTCACCTTGCTCTGGATCTGACAGCAGGTGGACAGAGGGCTGTGCTTTTCCATCAATATTTAAACAGATGATTTCATTTTGGTTGGGTAATTGCAAGAGCAGCTGTGGATATTCATAGGCTGAAAAGCCAGAAGAACAATGTTAGCATGCAAAGAAAAATCTAGCCTGTGCCCTTTGGACAGGTACAGCAAAATTACTTTATATATACCTAAAATATTAATTATAGTTTTTATAGAATAGAATGATTAAAATCAACACAGTAACAATTATTGAGAAGCACACCTAGACACAGCATCTTGATATGAATGAAAGCAACAGATTTTTAAACTTAGAGTTTATTAAGAACAATGACCCCTTAAAAAGAGCTGAGTCTGAACTGTCGTACTACATTCCTGTTGGTGGTTATATCCTCAAGCCAGAGAGGCTTTCTCATGGGATACAGGGATATTTTTCACTTAGGTGGAAAGAATCAGCCAAGGTTTGCAAAAGGTAAAGGGTTTTCACAGAGTTGATGCAGTCAGAAAAAACATTATTGTATGAAAAACTGTACATTACAGTTATATTAATTATTAAAATGGGACTAGTATGTGTATTACTTACCAAGAGGTTGTGCTCTCGTTTTGTCTCTTAGCCTGAAAACTGAAATACTTTAAATTAGTAAGAAGAGTTTAATGAAACATTTTTGTCTGCTAATTAACCAGGAAGAATACTGTGACAGAAGCCTTTGTAGCAGAGCTCTTCACTGACTTCTACAGAGAGCTCTGCTTACAACAAGATGTTCCAACGGGGGAAAAAAGCACAATGTCCAGTGCCTATTTCTCTTAGGATTGACTGTGCCACTGCGGCATGCTCAGCC
>NW_009635924.1:55956-58546 GCF_000690535.1 Cariama cristata | reverse complement strand
AGGGTTTAGATCTGTTTTCAACAGCCACTACACGGCATTGAACCCAGCATGCCCACCCCAGCGTCTCTCACACGCGACTGTGAATAACTACCTTGTGACAGCAGCTTCTTCTTGCTGCCAGATTGGGGCTCAGAGCGCCATCGACCTGAAATAAAAGGTTTGTCCAATGTTTCATTGGTTTGGGGTCATGCCTCACATCTCCCTCCCCAGCTTTCAAAACAGGGAATCCGACCTGCTCATTGCCCACTGACTTTTTTGGCTACAGCCATGAGTGCACGTGTGCGGATCCGACGCAGGCAGCAGCCAGCGCCTTCTCTCCTCTGCGCTATGGGAGCTCGTGGTGATGCCAAGCTCTGTCTCTGCAGCCCCCTGGGATTTCCTCCTTGCAGGACAGGCATTGTCATCGTGCAGAGAGCTGTGCCCCACCTTGGCTTCACACAGCATACCCCAGGACTGGTAAACTATTTTTTTTACACCCATTTCCTTCAGCTTACTCATACATGCTTTTCCAGATGTTTCACATTTATTTTCAGGAGGTATAATAATTTTTTATTTCTGAAAAGGGACCAAGATTGTTTTCAAAAGTTCATAGTTCATTATATCTGTGGACTGAAATACACACAATAAAAACTAAATTGTATATCAAGTAGGCATCCACAAGAAAAAAGTATTTATTAAATTAATGTTACTATGAACCTACATATGAAATGGACTTTATAAAATTACTCTGAATAAAAACAAAGAAGGAGCACTTACCAGGAAGTGATCCACTCCTCAGTCTATAAGCATCTGGAGAAAGAAAAGAGGGTATCTGTATTTTATTCATGATTGTATTACATACCTTAAGGGAGTGTTTCACACATCAAATCTGTAATTCTCCAGCTGCGTCTGTCTTCCTTTCCCAAAGTAAACTATCTGCAGTAATGAAGTCCGCAGAACATGAGCACGGATCCCTGGAAAATATTTCCAGCCGAAGGATGGAAATGGACAAAAACTACTAAGAACTTTGTGAGGAAGGGATTTTCAAAAAGGGATTTGATTGTCTCACCTGCCTTGCGCATGGGTATGGGGAAGGGGGGGGTGGGGTGGGTGCGGGTGCAGCATTGCAGCAAATTTGCCCGTTCCCGGTGTGAGGGTGGGTGCTTCTGGTGGAAGGGGGCACCCAGCACCAGAGGCTCTGCAAAGGGCCCGGCTCCATGTTGAGCTACAGCACTAGCACAGGCTCACAACATGGTCCCTCCTGGGCAGTGCAGCCCCCAACAAGAGCTGTTACTGGCAGTTAAAAATCAGATGAGCTCAACATGAGAAATTGCAACAACACCCAAAAGAGCCCATCAAAACCTTCCTTGGTCCCAGCAGCCCAACATCCTGTTTGTCCCTTCTCCTCCCTGGCCACTCCAGCCGTGCTGGTCCGTCACGACGCAGAGCAATGGTGCTCAGCGGTGCTCTGGCAGGCACCAATGCCAGATCCAGCAGGGACATCCCTGTGCCCTCGAGCAGCCGTACCTGCCCAACCATCACACCAACGTAGGGCTTGACGCCTGCTACGGAAACAGGTTGTGCTGCAGAGGTGGCCCCAAACTCTTCTCCTTTTGTGGCCAAAGGGAGCTTTGAGGAAAGTGCAGCGCCAAGCCTTGTGTGCCCCCTGAGCAGAGGAGGAAGGTCGCTGGGCTGTTCTTCTGGTCAGGGAGTTTTCTGCTGTTAAACTCCCCAGTGCCATTTTGAAACAGGTAACCTTTGGAGTATGGGGCAGCATTATAATTCCCTCAATACATTTCTGTGAAAGAACTAGAGCAAAACCAGGTCTCTTTACCTATAAAAGCATTGCTATTATGATGTATTATCATAACTGAGATTATCAGATTAATAATGCTGGCAGTTTAAAACTAATATTCAAACAGATATGTTATTTCCAGAAAGAGAGAAGAAGAATACCTAAATCATCCTGAGAAGTCATTCCAAAATATCCTGAGCTTAATTTTTTGACAGATGCTTCGCACATGTTAGGAAGAAGCAAAAAACATGATTAGCACTGTTCACTTGAAAAACTGCTTTTCCTCATGAGTAAAGACAATTTTGGCCTGCAAGACTTTCTGTATGGAAGATTTTCTCCCTTTGACCATGTTATCCACCCAAACCCTGCACAGACCTTGGCAGTCATTGCTTATGTTTTATTTCACATAGTTTTTCCAAATCTCAGGTACTTCCCTCTATAGAACAACCACCATGAGCTCTTTCATTTTGTTTTGTTTTCTTTAGAGACTGTTATGGAAATATACTGCTGGAAAAAGAAGAAAACATTTACCTCCTGCTGGAAGACTGCTGGGCTTCTCATTATCTAACACAAGGAAGAGGGACAGATTAGTGTCATACAGTCAACACTAAATGACTTTAGCCACATGCAAACTAGAAAACAAGGGACAAGTGGGTGTTGGGCTTCAGGTGAGGAGCTTTTCTTGTGTTAAAGGACAGGTAGATAGAGCACATGCAAGACTCCTAGCAATGGCATGCTTTCCTCCCCTGCATTCATTTTTCCACTTCAATGATACAGAAGAAGGTGCAGAACCCCTTTGCAGTGGCAGGGGAGGCG
>NW_009635924.1:35109-55925 GCF_000690535.1 Cariama cristata | reverse complement strand
AATGCCGAGTAACAACTATTAAATTACTTCTAGTTAATATTTAAACAAATTATTTTCCATTTCAATGGTAGTGTCCATTTCACCACTTCAAGTTTCAAAAAAAATCCTGTATATTTTATTTTGAAAGGAAGCTAATCCCTGAACTCCTTCCTCCGATATAGCTTATTACCATGTCACATCGTTATAAAACGAACATACACTAGAGGTCAACAACAAACGATCAATAACAACAGTGTATTTCAGGGGGGTTGTTCAATGTCTCATTTACCAGCTTCGGTGGGTTTGTTCGCCAGCTCTGTCTGCTGTTGGCCAGCAGGTTTGGTGACCACCATGGAAGTAAGGGGCGTAACAAAGCTGTACCGCAGAGACAGCTCTAAGGCTTGTGCCTCCAGGGTTTTCTGGTCCTCCTCTTGTGCTGAAATACTAAAGTCTGTGTTAATGATGAAGAAATAACGTATAGAGACTATGAGCAGGTTGTTGTTGGATTGTTGTTCATGTTAGCTGTGTCTTAGCAGATATTTTTTATTATTGAAGGGCGAGTAGTCTTACTGGGATAAGTCAGCTGTTCACGTGCTGGAAATCATGGAGATGCCTAGTTGTTTGCAACACTGGAGCCTATGTGTGGTTCAAATACATAAAAATTATAGATACGTGATCTATGAAATGTCTTATAGACAGCCTTATTGTTCTCTTTACAGGCTATTGCCATTCACTTATCTACAGACAATATTTCTGGGTGTGTAGCAACAGCTCAACACAATTTATGCAATTAAAATCTGTTTCACAGTAATCTCATTAATAATATTTTAGATTCTGTTTCCATATGTGTATATACATATATACACACACATTTAATGATACGCACTATCATAAACTGAACGGCACCTCATGTTCCTCATACAGTAATATAATATTCTTCCAGTATACTATGTTTTTAATACTATCTGCAGAAATATTTCTGTTTCTTAGTGTTTTCCGATCATATAATTTGTGAATGAGGAATTTGTGTTTTGAGAAGTTAGAAATTTGTAATACGAAACATTAAAATAGCTTACGATTTTTCCAGAAGCTGTTGAATGGTTAAGTAAGCCCACAGTCTCTCTATGAAATTTCCAAAGATGTAACTTTGATTTTGAAACACTTGCTCCTTCTCTTTGATGTTTGCTTCTTCTTTAAGAGTGAAGTCACTAGCATGCTGAAGTGGGAGAAAACTGACCATCAAAAGAATGGTTCCAGACTTCTTTTATAGTCACATTATTACACGTAGAAGAACATCTTTCAGCACCGAAGTGCCCTTTTTGCCCTTCAATTTTGTCTTTTCCTATTGGAAAATGCAACTCCAAGCTACCAAAGAAACATGCATTTTGGATATATATTTCTGGACTTGAAAAAAATGTTGAAAAAGGAGGTAATTAAATTGCTCTATTTCAACATTTTTGAGATCAATAATTGTATTTTTAGAATGAAGAAGAAAATCTGAAACCGGTTTCCTAAAAATGCTTGAAAGGCCAAAATATTATGGTTTTGAAAGGATTAAAATTGCTGTTTGCGTATTTCTGGATATACTTCAAGGTTTTTCTTTTGTAGCAAATTCAGGAGGGGAAAATTGTTTGAATTCTCAAATGTTTTCCTAAAATGGGAAAACAGCTGAATGCCCAAATGTAAAGAACATACATTGCACACAAAAGACTTCCTGAAGTCTCCTATTGCACCATAAAAGACAAAAGGGAGAAATGTTTTTCACAGTTAGTGAACTAAACACTTACTGACTGAGCTTTAATTTCTACTGGCAAAAGATCAAGCTCATTGCTAATTTTTCCAGATACTACAATTTCAGATCCTTCAAAAAACAGCTTGAAATTGTTCTTGGTTAATCCCTCAACAGCATTTTCTGGATACTGCATTTCAATTTTCATTAATATTGGGGTAGCCACCTCTTGATAAAAGCCCTAAAAAGAAGCAGAGAGAAAGAGAGTGCACAAATGACTGCAAAATTACATAAAGCAGTATGTTGAATGTCTAAAACTCCGTTAAAAAGAAGGGAGCAAACCTAGGAAAAAAAAAAAATTTTTTTCCCAAGGTTCAGCACACCTTCTCCAGGGAGGCTGGCAATGCCGTATAAACTGTATTTCCCATGGTAATTCAAGTACCCAAGCAGCATCCCCATTATCGCCATCCCACCAGTTAGGTGTTTTGCTTTAGCCACTTTTCATGTCTGATTTTTCAAACTTGACTAATCCTGAGGATTAATTTTTCTCTTTCTGGACTGGGGCTGGAGTTAAGCAAATCTAATCTCTGCACATCCAGCCAAAACAATTAGAAGTGCCTTCCAAAAAAAAGAGAATGTCCGGAAAATTATAACTCCTCCGCAGATGGACAGGAAAGACCCAAGCTGGTGGTACTGCAAAGCCAGTTTGCCTGTATGTGCCTCAAACTACCCACTGATTTTCAGGGAAACCATAACAGCTTCCAATGGTGCTACTTCAAGCAATTTGAAATCAGACCCAAGAACAGAAGTTTTTCCATCATCACCTCCCCTGGACAATTTGTGTTTTTGCAGAGGTACAGAAATGTATGAGTCTCTACATTCGTCCAAATGCAGCTGATTTGAGGAGGACTTCTTTAACCTTGAGTCATGTTAGGGTACAAACCCTCAGATACCCAGAATTGCCTTCCTCCCTTCCCAAAATTCACAGATAAACTCAAACCCAAATCTTCATTTCAGAAAATCTGTGGTTTTGCTGCTAAGGCTAGACATCACCTATAGCTGACAGACGGCTTTTCTGCCATATTCCTTCGTCCTGACCTGGAGCTGCAAGGCTGCATCAGCATTTTCATATATACGACGTGCTATTCCCCCATTGCTTAGGGCCATTTTCTCCAGGAACTTATAACTGACATCAAACCCAAAGCCAAGGCAGAAAAGAGCATATTTCCCATTGACTGCTTCCTGAATGTTTTCTTGAATTACTTCCACGTTACTCTCACCTGTAATTGAAACAAAAAAATACCTTTGTTTGTTCAGGTTTTTTAAAGTACAAAAATGCAGCAGAGTGTTTAATGGAAAATTCTGCCTAAAGTCTTGTAAAAATAATTCAGAATAAAATATTGAAAATACATGGGACAGAATTCCGTTAATTGAATTGGAGATGAAAGCACCACTCTGCATATGGAGTGCCAGAACCTGATTCTCCCCCTTAATGACTTTTACTAACTTCTACTCATGTTGTCATGGCCAAGTGCAAAATATTGTACAGGATTACAGGGGCCGGAGGAGGGTTTTAGGACAAAAGGGACACACACTACAAGTTAATAGCGCAAGGGGTGGAAACACTTGATCAAGCTGGGAAGACAAGTACCATCCACAAAAATTATGTGTGTGAATTCAGAGAAGAATGGATTGGTTAATGGTGTAATTCAGACAAACTGCAAATTAACTCAGCCATGATTCTCTCCCAGCCCCTTGGCGTGACAAAGAGAAAAGATTTCCACACCATCGTCTTATCCCATTGGAAGAGCCACTGATGGGCCCGTATGGAGAGCTTCTCTATCAGCATTTCCAGGCAGGAACTGTCACTGCCTGTAGCAATATCATGGGAGCAGCTCGTATTTTTCCCTTTCAGCCTGCCTTACCAAGGAAGGCAGTGTATGCAATAACGCTGCACGTAGTTGCCTGGCCACTCCACACCTGCCTGATTTCTAGCCAACTTGTGGATGTGCAATGTGCTCAGGAATATTTGAGATTTACTGTGGCTATGCTGAGCAGGCAGCACCATGAACTGAATTTTATTAAAAAACCCAAGCACATAGACCAACCCCAAAGCAGTACGGATCACACAATCTGAAAGGCAGACTGTTCTTATTAGAGGGCTTAATGCTGAATTAATATTGCTGGCCTCGGAGACATGCTGGTGCCACACAAAACTTAGACAAATGCCTGATCAAAATGAGTGATGTTTGTGCCATTGCATTGAGAGTTACTGTTTATTTAACCCAATATTTCTATCTCAGCCCTCTGGTTTATGCTACCGCAGCTGATCGCTAGTTAAGAGCTAGACATGGAAAAGAATACGAAACAAGAGGTACCTTGAAAATATCTCAAGTTTGAGTCAAGGAAGGTGAAGAAATAATATAAGCAATATCTCTCAAATGGAACCGTGCATAATATATGAAAAACGCCCATGTTTCAGCTCTCAGTATTTTTCTTTCATGTTTCAGCCGTGCCTGGAGTATCTCCAGCAATCCCCTTGAGTTTATAAACTGGGAAGCCAATAATATTTAGCAAAACAGTTCCCAGCTAAAGGACACGAGGTTATGGGCAGGCAGGCTCTGCCATCGCTTCTTACAGCCCTTGCCAGAGCCCTGACGCAGATCCAGCGATAGCCCAGGCTGCTTATACCGAAGCTCTTCTGAAACACAGACTATGTCTATCATCATCTGGGATGCAAGGGTAAAAGATAAAAAAATCAAATAGAGAGAGTACTGAGGCTAGTATTTACTCACCAGAAGTGGGCTGGCCGTCTGTCAGCAAAATAATCATGGAGACGCTCCGTTCTGGCAGCCTCTCGGCTTTATCCAGCACGCTCACAGCAGTCAGCAGGGCACGATTGATATCAGTGCCTATAATGAGAAAGCAGGCATCACTCACCTAAGAAGGATAATCATCTGAAGAAATCAGTGCACTTCATCTGCGGAGGCCCTGCAGAGTTGTTTAAAGTTTTCTGCAGGAAGTAATCCTTCAGACAGATGAGGATTTAGGGGTTTAGCCGACTGGGCTTAATTATGGTCTGTTAGATTGCAATGGCAATGCTGGAGTATTCTTTTGGGAGCATTTTCCACACATATGTCATGGGAAATACAAACATGTCTAGAGCCATTAAGAAGCGCCTGAACGCATTGTCATCTGTTAACCTACATTTAAGAAATATCTCCTAGCCTTATTTGAGAAGTTGAAGAAAAGAGCTGGGCACGGTGGCCTTTATTGGTGTTAGCACCCAGGATAAAAAACCCTACATTAATGCTAACAGCGTAACATTAATGGGAGATACAGCCTTTTAGATGCGCTTAAAACTAAATAATAAAACAAAGAGCACTGAGTGATGCAGCAATTGAAATGCTTCATGAATGTTTTGACTACTTTGTTTCTGTAGTGGCTTACGTGGGAGCATAACTTTGGATGCATTTTATTTTACAAGGGGACCCTCGATACTAAAAAAAAAAAAAAATCAGCAAATTGCTGTCAAATGCTGAATGAATTGCCATTTTTTTTTAGAAAAAAAATGTACTATCAGGAAATCTTCCAGCCATGTTTGCTAGAAAAATCTGAGACAAATCTTTGTGGCTTGAATGGTTCATAGATGTGATGTAACGATCTCTCTATATATCCGTATCATAATGTAGTCACCAATCTGTCCACTCCCATAACCAGCCTTTCTATCCCACTCATCACTCATAAGTATTAAAAACTTAGTTGCTTTGTGAGCAGTGATAGTAGTTCTGTGGCATTATCTGACTAATAAAAATAATAATTTTTTTCTAAGCAATATATTATATTGAGCTGCATGTTTATGGTTACAAGCATCTGGGTGGTGCCTTGTACCTCCACTAGCAGAAAGAGTTTGCACAAATCCTGCAGCACTTGCCACATTCTCTGCAGTGGCTTTCAGCAAAGCGCTCTTCCACTCCGCCACTTTGCTGTTAAAGGTGATAAAGCTGAAATGATCTTCTGGGCGGAGGTCTTGCAAAATCTTCAACAGGGCGTCCCTCGTCTGGTCCAAGGAGAAAACAATCACTTTGAATATTTCTGCTTCTCTGCCAGAACTGGGATTAGAATCACAGTGTAATAAGGAGGTTTCTCTACAGCACTAATCAAGATGCAGCCCAATGCCCTTATTTAGTCCTAATGGCATTTTTCAGGTTGAGACCATCAGAAATGGCTGATTCCCTTAACTTACAGCCACACACACACAAAAAATCTGTGAGGGCCATAGCGGACTTGTGTGCTGTCTAGCAAAGCTACATACACAGTCATCAATAAAGGTAAAACAGACAAATTAATTCTTTAAACCTCATTAAAGAAAAAAATTAGAAGCAAAATACTCTGCAAAGATAGTGGTAGAACGAGTGCTCTCTGCCTTAGTGTTTGATATCAGTGAGAACAACTGAATCAGAAAAGCGTTGCTCTTTACTGGCCTAAATTTGTGCATACATATTTTCAAGAATTTCTATATGACTGCAAATTTTGCTGTGTACAAAACCAGCATGTGTTTCAAAAGTGAAAATCACACTCACTTCAGCAAAAGGCTGGGGTGTGTGACTGATGCAAGCAGAGATCAGTACTTTGAGGTAAGTTACCTGTTCAATTTTTCTGCCTGCCATGGAGCCGCTTCGATCTATAACAAAGATGACATTTTTGGGAAACACTGGCAATTCACAGGGTGCAAAGTAATGCACAAAATACCCATTGACAATCTGAAATGCAGAATGTGAAATCATGTATGAAATTACATCTAAATAAATAAATATTGCATCTTAACTTTTTGGCATGGCAAGAAGGGGGGTGCATGCTCAGCATTCTATTCTTCAAGATAAGCTCAAACCAAAGAACTATTAAATTGCTATTTCCTAGCAGGAAGCAAGACTATCTGTAGAGAGCAAATTACAAGAGAACCGCAAGATAAAATATATATTTTGTATATATACACAATATACTTCCATGCCATATGTATATCTGTACTATCACTGTGTATTACTTTACCTCTTTATTATCACCTACAAGCACCTTTCTGCTCATTGACTGTGACTTCCATCTTTTAGCACATCCATGTATACTTCATTAGTGAAATGATAAGGAAAATAATGTACTTTATGCCCTAGGATATGCATTGGTCCATAAATATTTTTAAGTTATTACTCTCTTTACACCTCAGTTGTCACAAAAAAATAAAAGTAAACCAAACAGTCATTTTAATAGTTATATAAATCACACTCCTCTCAACTTCGTTTACAAGAAGCCACAAATACACCTTAGATCAGCCAAAATAATAATAATAAAAAAGTAGAGAGACAGCTATAAAGTGGCAATATAGATTTGGTATTGAAACAAAATTTGAAAGATTGATGTTTTTTAATGGATGATCCATTCTTGCAATGTGTCTGGTGTCTCTGAGGATTTACTGAACATCGCCATCAGTTCCTACTGACCCTGGATTAATGGAAATAGCTTTTCTTGTCACTCTTGGTGTTTCAGAGTAAATGTTGCTGTTTTGCCGATTGCACTTCACATTCAGACATATCTATGCTCCAAAAGCATTTTTATTTCTATTTCATTTTTACCTGTATATCACCTGCAGTGGCACCTCTCTTAACATCATAACGCACAACAAAATCACCATTGAGGAGGGTTTCATTGAGTCCAGGATTTGCCTTCTGTTGATCTACAGTTGGCTTAAATAAAATATGAGCCTGCACAGCAATCAGAAAAAAAGATTTAGAGCAACGTAACTTAAAGCTGCCACTGGCAGTAACATCTGGCAGCTGCTGCTTTACCTTGGTTTCGTTCTGCACTTTTGTGAGCGCCTCAGTTAACTCATTTGTCATGAACGTGCTGTCTGTCTCCAAGAAGCGTATGCCTTGAGGCTCGAAGATGTGCACATCAATCTGAGAATGGAGAAGAAGTCAGCACCAGCATCTCAGAGGGAACACAGTTGTGCCCGAAAAGTATCGTGCTGCTCCCTGCCCAGCCCTTATCGGGGCAGCTCACCTGGAAGTGCTTAACAAGCTGCTTTGGTCGGACCTTGATCAGCAGCTCAAACTTCCCCAGCTGCCGCTTCAACAGCTCCTCGTACGTCAGCTCAAAAGTGACTTTGCTGGCAGCGGCAATGCTGACGGACACATGAAACTGCTCCAATTTTCTGCCTGTGATTCTGGGTGGGGCAGAACAGAGATTTACCTCCTGCAGGGAAGGTTTGCTTGTGGCGGCCAAACTTTATAAAGTGTGCTAAATAATGGCCAAGGGGCCGCACAGAATAAATAAAAAAAAGAGTAGCAGGAAATCTTATTCATCATAGATAAGATTTTTTTACATTGCAGGTGGTATTGTGTACATCACATATATTATGGGTGCTGCATATGCAAGATGAGAAATGGAGCGGAAACCTCTGCATGCCTCAGACTGGGATCAAGCAGAACTGGGACTGATTTCATGGGAAGCACAGATTAAATATACCCTGAAAGTGTGATATCTGCTCAAGCGCCATGGTTCTCTGTGCTTGCAGGGAAGCAGATGCAATGACTGAGCATCATCCCAACTCGGCAAGGAGCTCCCGTGTGATGGCAGGTCTCAGGGCAACACTAAACGGTGACACCTCCCAATGAAGCCCATTGCAGGACACATATAAATCATATAAATATAGATACATGCACATGCCATCCCTCCCAACAAGAACCCAAGGCTGCTTTTTGCATTTATCCCTTCTGAGAGGTGGCTGACTCCAGGGTTTAGCCCACCCCCAGCCAAATGAGAAGCCAAGGAAGAGTGCTGGAGCAGCCTTACTCAGGATGGCAACGTACTTGACGAGGCCAGCGCTTTGCCCATGCGAGACTGCAGTGTCATATTCCTTTTGAGCTGAAGCTTTCTCCTTTATTATTCCTGGGTATGCTTTACCATCGATGGACCTGTTTGATTTCCATAGAAATTCATTAATATTAGAAGGAAAGCGCTGGGGAAAGAAACAAGAGGAGCACTGCATTTTGTGGCCCTTGGGGCATGAGCAGGGGACACTTTTTGGCTCCCACATCCCTCACTGTCCAAGAAGATGCCAGGAACCACCACCACAACACAGCCCTCCTCCTTGCAGGGTCTTGGGGAGGCTGCAGCAGGAGAAACACCACCACCGAGCATGTTTGTCACCCACACTGTGCAGCAGGCAGCCTAACCCTGGCCCTGGGCACCTTCTTTCTATTTGGCTGCCTACTACTTTGCCCGACCGAGCATTTTGTGCAGGACCCTCCAGAGCTTGACTTTACTCTTTTTGCTCAGCACCTCCTGAGAAGAAAGATGAACCCCCTCCGAGCTGCCTCCTTTACACCACAGGTAAGGACTGGTCCTACATGGAGAAGTTGGTGATGAAGGCTGTCTTGGGTAACTCCACTTCAAAGGTTGCCTCTCTGGACTCATTAGCTCGATTGACAATTTTGCTGGTGATGATGGTGTGAGCAAATCGTGATGTGACCTTGCAGTCCACGTGGAGGCTGTAGATTTCAATAGCATGCTGGAAAAAAAATAAACAAGTGGAAACAGAAACACTCAGTTTTGGCTCCTAACAATCCTTACCTGGGTGATGTTGTCAGAAAAGTTTGATGAAGGCATGAACTGTTAGAAGGTCTGGCCAGAATTGGGGAGGGAGAATTGTTCATGACCACACTGGCCATCTGCTTATTCACATCTGTGCAACTGCGACCACAGCTCCATGCAAAATCTGCAGCTACATCTGCATATTGTCATTCCACAGAAGGCTTCTATCGAGCCTTTTTCGGTGGTCTTCTCTCCTCAGGCTACTCTGAAGCAGCTGCTGTGTCACCCCAATACATCACCTAAGATTAACTTCAGAAAAATCAGTTGTCTCTTTAAGCACTCAACCCATGGAAAGAGACCTGCTAGCTTTTTGTGTGACTATTTATTTGCTCTCCCAGCTGTTGCCTTCGCTGCATGTTTTTCAGCTCGGTGCCTTGTGTCACATAGGATGTTTAGCAAATTTGAAACCCCACATGGGCCTCCAACCCCTCACTGGTTGCACAAGCAGGGATGCCCTTTGAGCGCTTGTGTTTCTCCTGGTCTGGTGCTTCCAGGGCCCCCAACGCTCAAGGGAGGAGGACACTGTCCTGGAGCTGCCCAGGGATGGTGGCTGGCATGGGAATAGCCTGGAGCACCTGCCTCTGTAAACACCCTCCTTTTGCATTCAGGATGTCTGTTTTAAAGCCTTTACCTGTGTTTCAGCAGTGACACTAAGAAGTGTTGATATGAACATCACCAGCCTCACAACAGTCCAATAGTTTATTAAAATAGAAAAGCTCAGCATCAAAGCAGATCACCGCACTTCTATTTTAACTTTTCCAGCCTCACAAATTTTTGAATGGCTAATTGATCTTTAGTTAGATTCATCTCCTATACTTTGCTCACCAATTAATAGCATCCACTGGCCTCTTAGTTAGGGCACCAGCTGAAATTCAAAAGTTTAATCAAGCTAAACATGGCCATTCAATACAAAGCCGTGACCACAGCTTTGCGCTCAGGCATCAAAGTAGGAGATGCCACAGCCAACGCCATGTGAGTAATGGATGGCTGTTAGTTTTTTCGTTGCACGTTGCCAGACCGCTCTCCATCTCCTCATACCTACTGACAATCCAGAACAATGGGATAAAACCCAAAAATACTCATCGAGAGAACAATTCCCTGATCCTGGCAGTTTGGGTGTGTCTCCCTACCTGTGTCTCCTTGCTGCCCACCCCAAGCGGGAGCCCTCCCTGCCCAGGCTAGTGCTGTCTATCCCAGGAGTGCCTCTTCCCAAAGGCTTTCCAAGTATCCCTGAGCACCTCTGCTCACGTTTGCTGCCCTGCCATGCTCAAACTTGCCTGTGACAAGTTCGGAGGGGAGGCTTTGCGTGACTACAGAGCCCGAAGTCGAAGCTCACTGGGGCAGCTCTGGCACATGGTTGCCATCGCTGCCCATGGAGCATCCTTCTGGCACAGGAGGAGCTTGCCCCGTGCAAAACTTACCCTGTGCAAAATCCACCCCTCCACCACATGCTGAAGGGATGCTGCAGGGACAAGGGGGTGGGGACCTGCATCCCCTGCGCCTGCCCAGCCCCAGCAGCATTTTGGGGTGTAACCAGTACAAACGAGCATGCAGCGGGGTGCAGCACAGCGAGGGGCATCCCTGTGCCCTTAGTGAGGGAGGCAGGAGAGGACCAGCCCCGAGTGTACCTGAAAGCAGCAGGGAGCAACTTGCGGCCAGTCCCCAAGGCACTGCAGGCCCATACACCACATCCACGGCTCCTTACAAAGCCCTTGGCCGCCCCTGCAGCAGTCACAAGACCTGTCCCTGCCTCCCAGAAACCCACCTGCATTTCGGTTGCATTTCACATTTATCTGAATAGGGACAATGGAAATAAAAACCTTCCAAAATAAGGCTTCCTTCCTTTCTCTAATATTAATATTTTTAAAATAAGACCAGTTGCACACGCCCTGAGATTATACAAAACACAGTTTGTTCCTCCAGACAGTACAAATAACTACTTCCCTCTTTTCCATCCATATAAATTATTAAATGCCTGTCAGAACCTTCTGGCACTGCAATGGCCCTTGTTTGGTCCTTCTGTAACAGCACCGTGTCAAGACCCAAACCTCATCAAGTGGCTGAGACAGACCCACTGATCCCTCAAATTTGATATTTTACATCCCTGGGGAAAAGCATGATCAGACACATCTGCAAATACTCCCCTGCCACATTTGTACAATAAGAGCCCAAAAAACCAACCAACCAACCGAGAAGTCCTTAAAAGGACCCAAAGCCCTGATACCATGACACAAGGCAGCCAAGGCTCCACAGGTGGTGGTTACCAGAGGAGTTACCTGTGTTACCTGTTACCTGTGTTACCTGCCTGGCTACTGTAATACCACCAGATCACCAAATGAACAAACAAGATATTGTTAAAAAAAATAGAGCAAATACCTTTTGAGCAATAGTTTCTGCTAATACTACGAGTGAGGAAAAGACCATCAATGCGAGCAACATTCTCTCCTCCATTTTGGAAAGACCAGATTTTCAAATGAAAACTCTCTTTATCTTAATCAGTTAATGAGTAACTTGTACTTGGGGATATTACGTAGACTTTGAAGAGACCTAGAAACTTAATATTTACATGTTAAACATAGGTAAAACTTGGACTTGGTTAACATTTATTTTTCTGACAGATCTTTGCTGTTAAACATTAGAATTTTAACATTTCATAACACATACTTATGTTTTCTTTTTAAACTTAGATCTCACGTGAAGTCCCACAGGCAGATGAACTGGTCTGTACAACAAGCTGCATTTCTGGATGCATGAATCTCTACCCTATCCAACAGTAATAATTTGAAAGGGCACATCCTTAACGTTATTCTCACGCACTTCAGAGGTCTGGAAATTGCCAAGACATGCAACAGCCACATGAGATTTTAGAGCTGGTGACTTCTTCAAACCTTGTGTCTCCCTGCCCAACTGGTCCATGAGAGGTGTGGAGTGGCCCTCTTGAAACATCCCTTTTTGCTTCCTCTGAGAAGCCGTAATTCTCGTTTGTCAAATAGCAAAGGCAGTTGTGGTGTGTCTTTAGCTAAACAGTAAAAACAAAGCAATCAGACCTTGCCTGGACTCCCTAGGGAGAGAAGTACTAAGTCAGTGCCTGTGTGTACACGTACGTAAGTGTACAAAGAAGAGAAACCACCCAAAAATGAGCGCAACAACAGCTGTGCACGGGAACACATCTGGCCTTGCCTGGCCCTAATACAGCTGTGACATTTGTGACGTACCCAGCTGGGGATTCTGCAAAGCTGCCTTTAACCTGTCCGCTCAGTGCGGCTGTTTACACAAAAGGTTAGCTGTGGGAGAGCTCTGCACCTGAGTTTACCTGGAAATTGAGTGGGATGACTCTTTTCACCTCCTATTTTACAACAAAATCTTCATCCAACAGGGACTTCAAGCAGTTCCTGTGAAGTTTTTGTTTGTCAAGGGTTGGCTTGTAGCCCTGGAAAAAGAAATGCTCTTAAAAGTCCAATTTTATACACAAATAATTACGGACAGTGTTATACTAACAATTCCTAAAATAGATGCTCGTTCATGTGGTGTTTAGGTAGTCTCCTTACGCAAGACAACTTGTATGACTATTGAAAAGATATTTCTCCATCCAAGTAGTTGTAATATCTGCCTCTTCTACAAAGCATTTTAAAACACTTTGTGGAGAAATAATTGGGTTTTTAGGTAGTGGGGTAAACAGACCCTGGGCAGAACCCATTTTAAAAGTTCATCTCCTCAGCTCAACAACTGCGGAAATCAAGGTGAGAAATGGGGGTCAGGGAGCAAACTGTCATGAGTCGTTCCTACGCCACATGTTCGGGGCTTGCTTGTTTTATTCAAAAGCTTTCAGCGAGCTTCATTAGTTCATTCATCCTCAGTGCAAGAAAATAAAATGTCTGAAATCTTGAAAATATCAACTGGACAGGGAAAATAACGTCCCCTGGGACTGTAGTTCAGAGGATCTCTTAGGCATATGCAGCTGCTGCATGAGCCCCCGGTTCCTGTATGTATTCATATGAACATACGTATACAGGCACATTAATGTACAACCAGTCAGTGCTGTGGAGAGATGCAATCCAGAAAGACCCTCTCTCCCCTCGGCCCTGAGCAGATGAAGGCTGAATCCTGCCCTCCCACCGTGATTTCCCTGCCCGTCTGCTCTGTGCTGGCAGCTCCAGGATAGCAGAGCACCCTTTCTCAACTAAACCTGCAGTCTTTCCACACAAACTTTTTCATATTGCTTTTTTACAGCATTTTAGCCCTTATAACTCCATGGTAGGTGAAGCCATTAATTGTCCTAAATTAACATGAAGATTCTGTGGAAATACGTGTGTGTTTGCTTCATTGCTATTTTACAGACAAAGCATCCAGGTAGAGCGCGTGCTCCCAGTGGCCTTGGATTTGTGAGGAGGCACTAATGCAGGGCTCAGTAATTTATTACTTCAACAGACATTTACAAGTTTACCATAAAGAGTCCGTTGAGCACAGCCTGGTCTTACAAGGCTTGTGCTTTAAGTAACTTTTTTAAAAAAATAAACTTCACTTCTTCCAGTCAGACTGTTTATACTACTTGCAAATACTGTATTTTTTTATAGCTGGACATGTAAACATGTATATTTTGAACAGAGAAAAATTAGAACTGCTATGGATTTGATTAACTTCTACAACTCATGTAATGCTTTAATCCCTTAAAATACACAGGATTATACACTTAGTGGCCTAAGATCCCCAAGAGTCAAAGCTTTTAATTAAGTGGATCTGTCATCAGTTTTCTAATACCCATGTGTAAAATCACATGGATGTTAAAGAGCTGCTTTAGCTGCACAGATTTGGGCTGCGTGGTTGGCTCGGCTCTGCTCTGCTCCTGGGTGCACGGAGCCAGCCAGCACTTGGGCAAGCTATGAAATCCCTCCCACATCCCTTCATGGCTTGCTGAAGCAGCTACAGGAAAATCCTCATGCTCAGCCTCGTCCCCAGACCCAAACACCTTGCCCTGTTCCTGTACAAACCGCCAACGACAGCTGTCCCTGCTGATGCCCAGCGTTGCTAGGGCACTGGGCACCAATCCTGCAGCACCTGGGTGCTTCTTACTCTGATAAATGAACACACTGTGAAATGACTTCAGATCATCTTGGAGGAAGGAAGTAAATCCACCATCACAGCAGGAGATACTTTTGAGTGCAAAATGACCTAAAAATTTCAAACCTTGAGGCTTTGTTCAGACATGCCTCTATCACTAGTTCTCATTATGAAAATGAGGAAAAATACCAAAGAAAACATATTTTCTGTGACTGGACTTATCAGATTTGCAAGGATGAAGAAAAAGATGACAATAAATTCTCCAGGCAGCTTTATATTTGTTCCCCTCACCTACAAGTATCTTCTGTCTTGCAGCAGCAGCCGCCAGTAAGTTTTCCAGCAGAGCAGCAAGGCTGGGACAGGGGAGAATTCCTATAATTTGTACAGGAGAGCACAGACCTTGCTGTCACAAATGGGGAGTGACTTTGTCCCAGGGATACGCTTTTATCTCCAATGCATATATTTTAGATGAGGACCATCTTAAAAGACAGAAAAAGAAAAAAATATCCCTGGTCCTGAGCACTTACTGTCACATTGGGAAGCATCACAAATAATTGAACCTGAGGATATCCTAGAAATAAAGCTGTTAACAAAAATCCCAAGTTTCTGGTAGATAACTTACTTTGCTTCCCTGCCACATCTGCACTGCAAGTCTGTGGGACACAGAGGTTTCTGTGCTTTGCTAAATTGGCCCGAGCATACTCGAAGCTGGGTCTGAAATACAGCACCCCCCCCTCTCCTGCTATCCAGTCTAGCAAATGTGCAATATTCAGTCACTTGTATCATACAAAAGAAAGTGATAGCAACATTTTGCCCCACTTGTCCCTCTCCATATTTTTTCTATTTATTAAACAACCTCCTGCCAGCTTTTCATCACAGATTAATTCAGGAGGGTTTGTTAAACCTGATACAGGGACAGCTCCAGTGTTATCAGGGTGGGAACTTTTTTCCCACCATGTTTTGTTTTTTTTTTTAATCTTCAAAGCTCTGGAAGGGGTCTTTCTCAGAGGAAAAGGCTGTGCTGAGTTACCTGTGAGGAGCCCGGGCGCTATGGAGAAACAGTGTCCAGCAGAGAGAGGAGGCAGGGTCTTGGCTGCCAATAATAATCTTTGGAAGTGAAAAAATGGGGCAGGGCAACACACCAGCACTATCTTTATTTTTTTAAGGAAACCTCCCCCTTAAACCCAAAGGATTTGCTGCTGCCTTACACGAGGCCCACTGTGCAGCCTCTCTGGGAGCTTCACAGACATCGGCACAATTTATCCGTCAAGTGATTGGGACACAAAAGGCAAAGATGATATTCTTCATGGTGTACAGAGACCTTTGATATGACTTTCACCTCTTAATCAGGTCTAGCCTGTGCAAAATTAAAGTAATTCTTTAAACAAAGGCGGCACTTACCTTACCGTCCCCGGACGTGCTGCCCGGGACTCGGGTGTGTGAAAAGCATGGCAGGTGCCAACAACGCAGAGAATCATCCATGTTTGAGCACAAAGATCCAGCTGAGGGGAAATACTGCAGTTTATAACCTCGGGGAAAAACAGGTTTGATGTTTTAATCACAGAATCAAGATGTAAACAGCGTTGCCAAAAAACAACTTCCACTCAGAGTGGGCTTGCTGTTGCACAGACACTCAGCGAGTTGTTCATCTCCTGTCAGGCAGGACATGGCGCCCGTACTGCTGGTCTGTCACCCCACTTCTCACTTGATCCAAATGGACACGAGGAAAAAGACATTGGGGAACAGGATGAAAGCTCTCCCTCGGTGCTGGGGCACTCTGACAGCCCGGCATCTTGCCTCCCGGCAGAGCCGCACGTGAGGAAATCATGGCACCGCTGCCCTGAGGGGCCGTGAGGCAGCTGTGAGGAGGGAGACACGAGGGGAGGGCCGTGAGGGGCGGCCGCCACCCGCAGCACGCCCCAGCCCTGAGGGGCCTTGCCAGGGCACCGCTGCGGCCAGCATAGATTTGGGTGAAGTCTCCAGGTTTCTGTGCTGCCCCTTCGACCAGCTCCTCCTCAGCTCCTTCTTGGCAAGGGCACAGCGTGAAGAAATTGCACTGACACTAAAACTGTGTCACCTGGATGTTTATTCTTTGTGTTTGACAGACTAGATCATAGCTTGTAATGCCAAAGTGTCCACAGAATTAATCGAAGCCTAAATTGAAATAAGTCACCACAGTGTGCCAAGCTGTGTCCAACAACCTTTTTTTATTAAACCATTATAGCAAACACCATTCAACACATAAACAGAAAGCACGTAATAAAATTTATCATGGAAATTGTACCCTTTGACATGAGTCTATTCCCTACTTAATGACTTACAGTAGAAATTAGCTACTTAGGTCTACAGTGACTTTAGTGTAAGGGCAGAAATTTGGGAAAACATTACAACAATCATCTGGGTGAGACACATCCAGCTCCGCCATCAGCCAAAGACGCTCTTGGCCGGCCCTTCTTTTGGTTTCTCAAAGACCGTTTCACCCCCTGTCCGATCCTGGCTGAATATGGAAGGTGCTGCAGAGCCCATTTGCTCTTGGAAAAGAAAACCAGTAGAAGCAATCAGTCAAGTAGCACACTGAGTTTGGGGAGTAAAACTAGGGCTGCTGAAATACATATATACACAACATTTGATAAATATTTCATCTGTCCATCAATTTCCCAAACCTTAAAGCACAGTGTTCCCATCCCAAGCACAGGGCAGCTGACAGCACCCATAGGTGGTCACTACCATTGACTGGCCCCATCCCTGCAGATACTTTAGAAACTTGGAAACTACTGGGGTCCAAGCTATTATGCTGAAAAGGTGTTAAAAGTCATCATTTTTCCTTATACTTTCCCACTGGTGGTGGAAAAGCAACACAAAACCAGAGCACCAGGGGTGTTCAGTGCAAGCAGCCACTCTCTTCTGTCTCATCTTCTGCCCTTTATTAATTAAGTCAATGTTTTATTTTGGAAGACTGCTTAATCGTTTCCATCAAGGAGACTTACCACACTGCTTCATCACTTGGTAGGTTTTGGATTTAATTTCCCGGTTTTTGGAAAGGTTTCCTCTGGCTCCTTTGAGGTCTTCTTCCTTTACTGGAGGACGCTTCTTTTTCACAGGGGCTGGCTGAGAAACAGATGTATTGCCCACGCATCAGTATTTCATGTTTAGAAGCATAGGGAACAAAGCTGCCTTAACCCAAAGGCTACGACATACAGAGTTGCTACTACAATATTTCACCTATTTCAATTCTGAGACTGTACACTCAGCTACTCCAGATCTTTGCACAACCATTATTTCACTGCCCTTCCCAAAATATGTTGCTAGTATTAGTGTTCTGTTCTGAAATTGTCTTCTAGTTGTACAGCCTATGAAAGAGACAGTGGATTCTTTATTTTTTTATTATTATTATTTATTTTTAAATTTTCTCTGGCCAGCCCTGCTTGGTCATTCTGCAAGTACAGATTGGCAATTTAAGAATCTATCCAATATTTGGAAAATAAAAAAAAACCCAGCTCCATTACTAAATTGTGCTTGTGCCTCAGCCTACTCACTGCTTCTTTGGGAAATTGGTCAGAGAGATTCTGAAGTCTGGCTTGAGTTAGTTGGAATAAACTTAACACTTGACTCATAGTTATTGATCTTAAATTCAGGGAACAAAAAGTATCTGAGCACTCAACAGGGTTGTCTACAAGCATGTACTGAATATACCTGAAACACTGGACTCAGAACCCAAAGAAGGAGAAGGAAATCAATATAGAAACAGATGTATCATCAGGTGGTGCACTGCAACATCCAAGTACTAATCTGTTTACAGTTTATCTTGCTAGAAGAAAATTAGGATAACATTGGTTCATATTAACCTATCCCTACCTTTAAATTAGTCCTTCAAACCAGACACAACATCAACCAACAGCAGTCAGCACCATTAACATTCCCTCTTCACTTTACTATTTCAAGGACAGATTGCCAAGGTCCCACCAGGCAGAGCTTGTGGCAGGGTGCAAGGGCACAGGAGATACGATTAAAAAGAATAAAAGACCCACACAGTCCAACTTGAGCAGATTTGCATGCTGAACCACCAACGAGAAACTTCTCTGACCATCGCTACATGCGTAGGGCTTCTGTATTTGGGTTCTGGCAGCGTGGAGCCCACTTACACGTTTCTAGGGACTGCCTATAAAGCTAAAAACAGATGTGGAGGGAAGCAAATCCTCAGGGCCTGCGAATGGCTGGAGCAGCGAGTCCCAGGGAGTCTGCAGAGACAGCACATGCATGCCTGGCTCTGGGCAGGGGCGGAGTGGCTCCACTGGAGCCTTCGGCATGTTTCCTGCTGGCTCTAAATTCCCGGGAACGCTCAGAATAGCTCGCTGTCGACACCACTTGCATGTGTTGTGGGAAACAAAACATTCACAAGACCTCTAGGGAAAACACTCTAGAAGTAGCCAAAGCGAGCACGAGGAAAGGGTGGTAGCAAACCCTTCAAAATTCACAACAGCTTTTGGTCAGTTAGCTGGTTAACCAAACATCCCTACAGCCAGGGCTTCTTTTGTCCATCTGTAATGAAAATTGGCATGTGATTGGAACGGTCCCCCATGCCCATGGCATGGTCCATAGGTAACCAACACAGAAAGGGAAAAAACACCCCTTATTTTGTTAACAGGAATATGAAACCTGTGAAGGTCCTTCACCCATTACTGGCAAGAGACAATAACTGCAAGGCTTCTTTCCACTGGGACAAGGGACTTCTTCGGGACATGGTAAGGAAAGGAGGCACTTGAGATGCACCGAGACGCAGCCAGGCTGAGCAGAACTGTTGAATTTCACCCAGTTATTTTAAAATAAAACCTCTCATGCTTTGATTACAGGTGGATTTTCCAGCAGGAACAGCTGCTGTGGATTAGCTGGTCTCCAGCTACAAAGCAAAAAAAGCTGCACAGAAAGGTTACTGTGAGCCACAGAGGTGAGCCCTGGACCTGCCAGCCCCAGCAGCTGCCAGCCCCGCAGCCGCACGACTGCTAATTGCTCCCAAGGCAAGTACATTTGTAAGCAGGGTTTGCCAGGAGCCATTCCCAGCTGGCACAGCAGCGCAGCCTGCGCTTTATCTCCTCCTGTCACAAGTCAAAAAGTGTTGTTTTACAAGAGACATGATTGTTTTTCTAAATCTCTTTTTCTTTGAGGTAAAGAAAATAAGCCGAACTGAGTTACTCCATGTGGTCAAGGGATTGTGCTTTTCTACCCTCCCTGTGTTCTTACTCTCCATCCCACCTACCAGGTCTAACTCTCACACTGGGGAGAGCTCCGCAAGGCACGCGTAGCTCGTGTTGAAAACTAACACTGATGTGAAAACTTTGAAATTTGAGCTAATTTTAAGAGCACTTTTGATTATTGGTGAACACAGTAAAGACAAACCATTAGTTATAAAATGAACATAAAAGTGTGTAATACAACATTTCAGTCTCAAATATTGTATCCTGTTATAATTTTTACTCATGCTCTTTTTTTTCCCTGCATATTAATATGTAAAGCTTTACACAGCAGCACATTTCAGTAGAGCTACATCCTTTCAAAACTACTGCCAAAATTTGAAATAATTATCTGAGAAAGCATGTTGGAAAAGCAGAAATCACTGCTGTAAAACATCCCAAACCTGTGCACTGGAAATGTTTTTTTCCCTTCCTACATAAAAATATTTATGGTAAAACAGAACATTTTAAAACTAAATTAATTAAACATGTGGAGGGCAGCTGCTTTCCTTCTTCATTGAATAGTCCCCTCCTAACAACTTACTTGTTAAAACATATAAACAGAGCATTGAAATACTTCAACATAATCAAACAAGTCACACAGAGGAGAAAAGCAGAGTTCACTGGTTAACAAGAGCAACTTGCTAATAAGCTATCCCAAACAAACCATCTAAAACAGTAACACATTTGCCGGGCTTTAAAGAGAGTCAGCCTCATACAGATCTCCCCATACCTGTGACATAACTGTGGTGCTCACTTGACTGTAATCCCTTCTGAGGTCGTTTCCAGGCTTTGATTAAACCCAGCCTATGCACTCTGCAAATGTCTGTTTTTTTCCTTGACTTATATAGAGCATCTGACATGAAGTCATTAGCTGGGTCATTTTCCCAAACCAGAACCCAGGGTGATTCAGGTTGACAGAGGCTGTTGTTGTTGAAAGGTTTATTCTTAGCGATGACTAGGGTTTGCAGTATTTACTGCGCCCTGTGCCCAGGGACAGAGGGAGTTGGGGACTGATGAGAGCAGACAGCTGTGGCAGTGGCACCACGGGGAAGCCCAATCCACTACAAAAATGACTTCCCGGGGAGTCTGCTGGGGCTCTATTTAGAATTTTAAAAGGCAAAACTTTGTTATAGACACAAAACTGACTCCGAATCCTCTTGGGGGGGGGGGGG
>NW_009635924.1:24869-35078 GCF_000690535.1 Cariama cristata | reverse complement strand
GGTAAGTGTTTGTGTTACTTTTCCAAAGTAACAAAATATGCATTCTCTAAGATTACATAAACCTAACATTCGAACCATAACATTGTGCCCTAAATCACTTTTGCACAAGGATCTTTAACAGAGAGTTAAAGAGAGTTATTAAAATAGGATACGGTTTTATCTTTACAGTTCTATTGCTTAACTTGCTCTGATGCCAGCTCTGAAGCAATTAAGAGTGTAAATCACTTTCTACTTATAGCAGTATTAGTAAGGTTAATCATTTTACCTGTCATCTGTATAGGAATGGTTTAATCAGACACGAGTAAGTTCAGCGTTCCCCACTGTACATGCTGACAGTAGTAAAACTTATTGTTCAGAGAATAAATCTTAAAAGTTCCAGAATTTTTTAATTAAATAGAAAAAAACCCCCAAACTCTAAGCACAAATTCTAATTTTTATTACTGGGAGAGTTTGTTGTTTTGTTTTGGTTTGGTTTTTTAAAATAGTTTTTTACATTAATTCTTTGCATCATGCAAAAAATCAGCTTCTGTGATAGCACTCAACATCTAAAAAGAACCAAGATTCCAGCCAGGTATGTTAATATGGGAAAGGCAGACATGGCAGACATCCAAACATCTTTTACTAGAAACATCGACCATTGCAGTGATGGAAATCTGCCCGAGCTTTTTCTCAAGCTGCACCCGTGTTTTATTTAGGCTACAGAGCAGCACAGGATGTAAAATAAAATTGGGATTTTTCATTATGAAAACCTGACATCAATACCACAGCACTAGCGCCGTACGATCAGGACTATGGGATTTGTCAACTGTGAACTATCCGCCAGGCCTCCAGGTGCCCATTTTGCCTTTAAGTCGAACTCTTTCCATGCCTGAGAAGATGCTTTCCTTTATGTGACTATTGGGGGAAGTATTTGTAGGTTAAGCAGTTTGGATGCGACATACATAAGCCATTCCTTATGTCAAATTTCTTATTTTAAACCCATGGCTTAGTAACCTAGAGGAAAAGTTTCTGTGCAACAGCAGTACCTTTTAGTAGGCGAACAAAGCAGAAGGAAAACCACCATCTTCGGGATAAACAGCAGATTTTTTTTTTCTATTACACGAAGTAACACCTCTCCTTCTTTACTAAGATGTTGCTATACGACCCTGTAAGCATCACCACTCTGACGCTATCTATTAGAACAGGAAAATAACATTCTGCATGTTTAAAGCAAATATTTAGAATTCAAACCACTGTACTATTTTTTCCCCTTCAGCTTCCAAAATTGCTTCAATTAATTGGTACTACATATTCCTCACTCAAAAGCAACAAGAGTTATGCTCTCATGGCAATTTAATTTATACAAACAAAACCATTATACAAACAAAATTAAAATACGTTCAGCTTGCATGCTATTTGGGGGTAGGCGATGAGGCATTTCAGAGGTAGGCAGTATATCCTGAAGTTCCTAAGACATCCCCTATAGGATGGACAATTCTGTTCTCTTTGATTATACATTTCCTAAACCAACGCTGAACAACAAGCGCAACCATTTCCTCTTACAGATCATACGCTAATTTTTCCTTACAAAAAACCAACCTAAATGTACAGTTACTTACATTTCAGAGTAGAAATCCTGTTCACCTGGTTGAGGTCCCAAGATCTGCTAAATGGGACATGAATGACAATGATACAAGACAGGCTCATTTATTTAATAGCAGCTACATAAAAAAAAAAGTAAGTTAACCCTCTTTCATCTTCCACTGTAACATGAAGTGTGGAAAACTCCTTTTCTGAGGAATGGCTGTAGCTAAAATATGCCGACAACCATGGAGAATTTAGTGAACATACACACACGTCTGGCCACTGTCATCTCCAGGAGACGCAGATCTTACAGAAGATTTGACTTCTCCTCCAGGAAACTGCTAATATTCCTCAGTGGACTGACAGGCTTGATAGGTTGAAGATTCTTCTCTGAATTCCCTTTAAGGATGTGGTGGGTATGGGGCTGCTTGTCTGTAGTAGGTGGGAAGTAATCAAAGTAATGGGCAAACATTATAGAGAAGTTATAGAGCTAGTAGTGGATCGATACTGTGCAGGTGCAGCCCAGCAGAACACACTAAACTGCTCTCACCAAGACAGGAAGCGGCGACAGCAACAGCAGCTCACTAAAAACAGAATTTCTGCTCTATTCTGGTATAAAAGTATCAACCTGTCCCCATTTGCAGCCTTAAAAAAACCAAAACAAGCCAACAAACATTGATCACCCGCATGTGGTTGTTACAGCTTCATAGCAAGCCAGCTCTCATCCTACATGGTCCTCCTCATTCCTCCAGCACTCTGGAAAACTGATGGTAGATACCTTGCCATACATCCAGGGAACCTGGAGAGTAAGATGGCACCTTTCTGCCCAACAAACCCAAGGTAGGCTGCACTCATTTTGTTGGGTATAAGAAGGAAGTCCAAGTACTTGCTGCTGACACTTTGGTAACCAAAGAAGCTGCTTCCCTGGAGCTTAAGAGAGAACTCTGCACTACATAGATAGCATGTAGGACTGATGGCTTCGTCAGACAGAAAAGAATCAGCACTGCTTCCCCCTTCCCCTGGTTTTGGGAAGTAGCAGAGACTAAAGTAAGCAAGGAAGATACTGGTTATCTCCAGCATGTTACCCTCTGGAGACAGGGGACAGAGAGGCTGCTTGGTCCTAGAACTAGACATCCCCACGTGTCCCTTCCCTGTCTTGGAGGAGGTACTACACGAGTTCTGTGATACAAGGCACTGCACAAGCAAACTTCTCAACAGGATCCTCAGATGTCCCTCAGCTTGCATTTCTACTACCTACTACAAACAAATCAGAAGTGGAACAGAAGGTAAAACAGGTTAACAAGTTATTGAATTAGGCCATGACTCTGCCAAGGGGCAGGACATTGGGGGTAAATTCAGAAATTCCTAAGTTTGCACGTTGTTGTTGCCAACAACCAAAAGGTCTGGCTTTGCTTGAAAAGCCCAAAGCAGGCTGTGATAATCAGCTGCGTGGTTAAAGCACTTTAACAACACCCTACACTCCAGAAGGCCTCAGGTTAATGTTCTGCAATCTCGGGAGTTCTCAGGTTGCATATCAAAGGTTTTATTTTCAATATGACAATATAGATGGTTATTCTCCATGTGTGCACAAGCAGAGGGCAAACACCCTCCTCAAGGAACAGATTCGAGAAGAGCTTGCAAGGATTCTTAGTCATAAACAAAAATTTGCTACTTAAGAATAGCGGTCCCTCCCAGTGAAATGGGACTTGCTGTTAAGGTAAATGAATATACTGAAATTAATACCAACATGAGAGTGCAAAAAGTTAGATTTGCAGTTCTGAAGTTAAACTGCAGTAGCAAAACCTGCTCCCCAAAACGGCACACTATAAACACTGAAATGCACGCACTTTTAAACAGAACAAGTATAAAACAAGTGTACAAATCTGTAATAAGTCAAACTTTATTGTAAACCATTATACAATGTAATTACATCAGATACCCTTAAAAGTTTAAGGTAACACCACTGATTAAACAATATGGTCCAAACAGAGGGCAGCAGAATACAGCTGTTGGTTTTGCTCACATAGGCTATACTCTGAATTTACTTATAAACAAACCCAACATTCAGTTTGAGATGGATACCCACGCAAGACAAAAACACCTACAAAAGAGTCCCTTTTTTAAAGATACTGCAGTTTTACTTTGTAAAACCATAGTAGTCATATTCAGTAATTGAACTGGAAACTTTACCTAAAAAAGTTTGCACGCCTATGCTGTAGATCTACTCTGACTTGATGTGGCTGAATTTATTCACTTTCATTACTGGTTTCTCCCATAAAAAGCACAGCAAAGTTGCAAACATGGGTTAGTCAAGCACAGTGGCAGAAATTCCTTGTGATGCTCAGCTCTCAGCAGAGCACGAGAGCCCATGCCTCCCTCCCCAGGCACAGCTGGAATTGAGCAGACACCTGGGAGGGGATCACTTTGCATTGCTCTAATTTGCAACTCAATTTCTGAGTTTTCCCTGAAGAAAAGCTATAGTACATTTTAGTTAGCAACATTAACATACAGCATTTACCTACTTAAAGTAAGACAGGGGGACCTGAACATATTAAAGCCAGAACTTGAAAACCACATATTAGACACCACCAGTATTTTAAATTTATGCAGATGTGTCACAGGTCAGATACCAGAAAGAGTTAATACATTTAGGTTGACCGTTCATGGTAAACTCAATCTCCGCCAATACTTCCGTGTCAATACTTCTGTTACAATCCCTTTCTCTTACTTTGGCATATACTACATAGCTTATTTTCATTAAACAGAAACATTTTTTTAAGCACAGCCTGAGTTAAACCTTTGCTATGAGTTGTCCTGAAGTATGTTTACCAGGTACAAATTTAGAGAGCCAATTGGAGGATAATAGCAAACGTCACTATGTTGTAATATTTACTGGATCAGCTCTCTATGAAAAATTTATTATTTCAGACTGTACTGCCAATACAGTTCAACGAACAGTAAGACATAGTGAAGCACTAGGCACATACTTCCTTCTCACACACACAAGCTCTTCAGACAAGAGCGCTTGACCTACTTGTACCTACTGCAAGAATTCCAATTTTTATCTTACAAAGAGGAAACTGCAGATTTTATATTTTGCATCTCTTTCACATGATAACAAAGAATAAATAGCAAAAAAAAAACCAAACAGTTTTTGTTATTTGGCTAAGGTTGTGAATAGAATTTTTATCTTAGTAGAGAAAGTTAGAGCTGTCTTTTCCCCTCAGAAGATCTGTTCCTCCTGTTACTACTGTGGTATTTAAAATACTTCTGTCTCTTTGGCTCATAGTGCTTTACTACATCATCTTGCTAGACATATCAAAATCTCAAACCAAGTGATATTTAAGTACTTAAGACAGGAAAAATTAGGCATTCATATACTTTCGCTATAACCATCATCAAGAAACTGCTCCATAGTGCTTTATATTGTTTTGTACTTGGTCAGTAAGTTTGAGGTCTGCTCAAAACAAATGTTTACATGATTAAGGCCATAATTTTATACTGACACCTCACAGACTAAACATGAGACTAGAAATAAGAACAATTTTGATAATTTAAGTAACTAGAGAAAAGGAGGGAAAAGGAAGATAAAATGAAAGCTCATACAGTTAAATTTGTGTGCGCTGCTCAGTTATCTCTGATGGCTGCTGAGGATAGTGATGGCTGTGCAGTGGTATGTAGCACATGTCAAATAGCTTTATTTCACTATCTGAAATAGAACAAATCCTGTGCTAAAAAAATAAATGCTGACATTTGTGACAAGAGCCAGTCCTAGCTCTTAAATCCCTTTGGAAAAGTGAGCTGTATGAGACTATTCTGTTGATGAAAATGAATTCCTTGAAGTACTGTGCTTTTGGAGATATGCACCCGCCCAGTGGTAAAGAGTCAAGAGAGGATGCAAGTCACACAATCAACGAAAAAACAAAACACAAAATGAAAACAGAGGCAACACTGATTAGGGACATTTCCCCATCCACCCACCCCCCATTTCAGAATAACTCAATTAAGCCTCCGTTGACATTACTGTCTAGATTTAGTCTAAAAGAAACACTAATACTTAAACTTATTGCAGTTATTACATTTCAGTGCACAGTAACAGAGGTCAGTGGCTCAACTAAACTTGCAAACGTTAGGTTTGATAAAATGTCCCTTCTAGCCGGCTGGACAGGCTGAGGTGTACCTGAAGTCTTAGAACATTACGTTCACCTCGGCAGCCAGGCAGTGAAAAGGAATGCTGGAATAGTGAAAATAAGTACGGGAGCGCACAGTTCAGTATTTACTAAGGCCCAAGAACCCCATTTAAGTGGTCTGGATAATAAATCACATTAAGACCTAGTAAATCTATAAAAAATGTAAAAAATCTTAAAAAGTTCTGAGCAGTTTTCCGATGAAACTGTTTGGTTTAAGGCTTGGAACATTTCTGATGTCCAGTTACTACAACAGATTTGCAAATAAGGTCTGTTTTCACCTCTTTGACACATTGCCTTGTCCTGCATAAGGTTTAACTAAGAAAGGAAAGCTGTCAGAAACAATCATTTAGAAAACATGCAAAGCAAAAAGATGTCACTGAAAACATGTCTGCTAGGTTTCAGATCAGCACGTGTTGTCAATTATCAGAAGACAGACACTGAAAATCACAAAAATTCTGTAGTAACAACTGTATTATACCTCTTGGTTGTCTTTTTTTTCTTAAATATTAAAGGATAAGCAGACTTCACAGAAATTAAACAGGAGAAATCTTTTTTTTAAAGCACATTAAATAGAGATTGCTTTTCCAACACAAAACAAGGGACAGAATTATTTGCAATATTGTAGCACAACTGCTTCAATCAGATCACTGTCCTGTATGGCAGGCCCTATATAAGGAAAAGTATAAGAAATGTTCAATCTCTTTTGGGTCATTTGAGAGGTACGCACAAGAGACTTGCAGAAACAGAAATAATCAGAGTCATCCATAGATATTAATTTCACAAATAAGTAACCTATCACGACAGATTTTTTGTTAGACACTAAAGTGCACGTTTGTCAAATATGCAAACACCACCTCCTATTAAAAAAGGTACTTTCAAATTATGTGGTCAAAAGCACACTTAGTACTGCATTTTTAGTGATATTTGGTGACTTCAGCAGTGACAGAGAACTTTTTCCTTTGAAATTCCTTTGTCTTAAACCAGGACACAAGGATAAATAAGATTTTCACTACAAATCTTTTGACCTGTTCTGAACAAAAAAAGGGAACTGCACCCTTTTCTCTGACAAAGAGAATCTTTAAATACAACTGTATGAAAATATAACTTAAATATAAAATAGTCAAATAGATTCGAGGAGACTTGGAAAAAAATCTTTGTTCCACCTATTAGTTCCATAGGTACCCGGTAGCAAGTAAACATTTGTATTTAAAAAAATAACGTTAAGTTACAGCTTGTAACCATAAACTATTCTGCTCTAGGACTTATGCTGCAAAAGCCAGTTTTAGTAATAAAACACACTCCTTTAACTTCATTGATTCTGATGCCTTCTTGAGAACATCTTAAACTGTATCATCAGTAACCATAAGGGAGAAATTGCTGTATCTGTTTTCTATGGTCTTCTCTGAAACGTCAGATACAAATCCCCTTAGCAACTAGTCCTTAACAACGCTGCGTTTTTCACACATGATGAAAAGACATTCTTGCATAATTGGTCAGTGTGTCTGTAGTGCAACTGAACTGGAAGTCTTCCAACCGTCTGCATTCTGTTGGTAGACCTTGCTTTTAAGTCAGTTTGTACAAAAAGGGAGATGCAATTGCAACATTAAAACCCACTGACTGAAGTTTTTGACTTGAAACCTGCAAATACACAGGTCAGGGAATGTGTCATACAGGCAGACCAAAACGATGCTTCTTTTTCTTAATAGGCTTTAAGTTGGTCAGTCTACGCAGGTCCTCTTCAGCATCCGATTCCTCCATCTCATCATCTGCTGAAATAAGGATCTAAAAAGAAATTGATCCCTGTTACTCAGAAGTACTCTTTCTTTATTCTACTTTTAACCTTCTACTTCTTTTATGCTTGCAAAGCATCTTATTATTTGCTCAAGAAAGAGCTTACAGAACATAATTTGTATTTACTGCCAGTACTATCAAAAAACATCACACATCCTATCTGGAACCTCCACTAAATTTCAAAGAAGGATGCATGCGTATTAATCTCTAGTACAATCACTGACTCTAATCCCAAAATGATTCCAGCAACTCCAGAACAGTGGGGACAGCCTGTTGTTAAAGTGAGAAAGAATATGTAAGTTCTCTATCCACAGCAGTAATATGGCAGGCATTTTATTAAAGAAAACCTCAAATAAATAGTACTGTATATAATGCAGAAAAGTTACATTAACCAACTATAGCTAAAACAACTCACCTTCAAAAATACCACCACTCCTTCAGGTGAACTGAAAACTGCCCACTTAGCATAATTTTATTCTAAATTATATTAAGGCAAGGATATAAATACTTCTCCAAAATCAGGCCAGTTGCTTCCACCAGCTTCCTCTCACTTTAAGCTATTAACATCTCTTTGAATTAGAATTATCTATTAGTTTTGTATTACATGTGGGTTTTTTTTAGAAGCATTTATAACACTGTTCACCTGTGATATTTAAATATATTATTATGTCTTCCTGCTCATCTGGAAGGAAATTAACTACCACAGGTGGTGCAACAATGCCATTTTTCTTAACTGGTTTTCAACTGCAGATGCTACGAACTACTGTTAGAGGTACATGCAAAGAAAATCGAAACTAAGTTGACACTGTTACAATGAAATCAATGGCACGAGGGATGAACTGGATTGATATTGCATTAATTGCAATAATTAACTCTACATACTTCTGACTCTGACTCTTCATGTGATGCTGCTCTCCTGTATCGGACTTTACTTCCATTTCTTGAATCTTGTCCTGCTTCCTTTTCTTCAAGTTTAGCTTTTGTCTTCCCTTTCTTCATAAGAAAATTATCTACTACCCAGAACATTAATGCCTGTTAAAGAGAAGGGGAAAGTGACAGTTCAGTTTTCCTCAGAGTACCATATGTTCATTCTGTCAGTATTTGGACAAAATTAGGAAAACTTGACAATATTTCTGAATTGGCCAAACAGGCAAAATCTTGTATAGGCATACAGTCACATGATTTATTACCCATTGCATGAATGCTCTAGAACACAGCTACTTTATTTCTTTCTAGAAGAGAATAAAATAAAAAAAGTAGCTGCTATTCAGAGTGATTGTATATTAACTCTTCATGTAGAAATGTGAATGGTTTAGGCAAACAGACTTGATTCTTAAAGGATAAAATCGATGCTTGAACAAATTAGTGAAAAAAAAAAAATCACCAGCAGTTATTAAATGCAAGGACACTCACCATCTCTGGCTCTAGTCCCTAAATCCCAGATTACTGGAAGAGTGTACTTTGGGAAAGATGATTGCGCACTTGCCCTTTTCCTCTGCCCCATCATAGGCCAGACACTATTAGCTATGGTCAGACACAGGATACTTCACAGTACAGCTATCCTTAGACCAACTGTTTCCTAAAGCAAATTTCACTGTAATTTTATAATCTCTATGTCAGTATTTCAGTATTACAGTCATTCTACTGAAGTCATCAGCCCAAAGAGGTTTATGAGGCATTTCTGCACCTCTCCTGAGCCTGGTTACTTAGCTCAATATGGATTTCAGCTTTGTAAAATCTACATATCCAGACATTTTATCCATTCTTTAACATTCTTCCTCTTTAAAAATTGACTTAAGCACGAAGATACACTGTGCTTTAAGGACTAACAATTAATTAACACACAGCAGAAAGATATCCAAGTAAATATCTCAGAAGTACGGAAGTTGTACTAACGTTAACAAAGAAGGGAACTATCAGCATGACGATAGCCAGCTCCAACTGGGGGTTCTCTATAGGGTTCAATAAAGCCACCTGTGAAAAGAAAAGGATTAAGTTCAGATCATGGCAGCATGTGCACACAACTGGAGTAGTAAGTGCAATTGTTCATGTACTAGCTCACACTACGGAAATAATTCACATGAACCAAAAAAGGACAGCTTTGTAGAAAAGGAAAGTACTTATGACAGTTTATAAATTACCACAAATAAGTGGGGCTGACCAGAAACTTATCTCTGTCATTTCTGTTTACAGAAGTCTGAAAAGCTACATTAGAATCAACTTGAACATTTTAGAGCTGCATGCTCCCCAGGAACATGTTTTAAGGTCCATCTTTAGCACATTTAAAGAGAGCAGAGTTTTACAAAATACCAAGTAGAAGACAGAGCTCCCACGGTAGTACAGAGCATACAATAGGGACTAAACAGTTTTAATGTGCTATAGCACCATGCACCATCACTTTGAATATTAAGTTGCACAAATTCTATCAAAATATTTATCCAGTCATGAGCAACGGCTTCACTAATCCATTGCGAATTACTAAAATTCTACAGTTTAGATCTACCAACAAGGTCAAGCAATGAAAATTCTTTAAAATATTACAGGAGGCAATACAGAATAGCTTCAAGTAAGGGCTAAAGTAAGAAAAAGAAGAGCTATTTAGTTGCTTCAAGAGCACTCAGACAATGAGACAGAATAAAATTTTATATATTGCAATGTATACCAC
>NW_009635924.1:2766-24838 GCF_000690535.1 Cariama cristata | reverse complement strand
AACCCCCCCCCCGCCCAATATGTCAGGATATCCCTGGCAATGGGTGCCAGAAAGCCTAATTAGGAGTGTCCTAATCAAGGTAAAAGAACATACCACTACCACAAAGTGAAATGGTATTGACTGTAGACAGTTATGATGCTTGAGCCAAACCAATAAACACTGTTAGAAGTCTATTGCTTTACAGCTTCCACCTGAAATTCATTTGTCTACAAAATGCTGTAAAAATACAAACCTCTTTCCACTGAGGTATAAGAAGCACTATAATGATGATGGTTTTCTCAAATGTCATAATCATTATGTACAGAGTACATTGGCCTACCCAAGCACTGCACTGCAGTGGGTCACCTGCAAGAAAGAAGAAAGGTTCAATACATGCATAGGGTTGATTTTACTTCACAGTAAACATTTTAGAAAAGTAGTATTAGAAGAGGCAGGGCAGCTATATCCTCTTTAAGTGCCTTCTCCGATTTTTTTAGTGCTGCTCCTTCCCCTCCTTCAGCCTCACCCCAACTTTCAAAAGTATCAGTTAGAAACTGAATATAACAGGACTTTATCTGATTCAGCCGTACCTGGTTATACACTCACTGTTCTACACAATCTGATGAAAGCAAGACAGATATAGTTGCATTACATTTGTTTCTCATCAAATTGTTATTTTTTGACCCTCTGTCATGAAGTATTAAGTTTCTTAATAGGGAAAACTTCAGGGAAACATAACTGGGGAAAAACATATTTCCCTTCAGTCTAAGTAGAAACGTGATGATTTCTGCCATTCTTCCTTGGCTACCTTAAACATATTTTTCCCCTCTACAAAGTTAGTTACCATAACTAACCAATCACAATTAAAGCAACAGGTGCAAGAGGTGCTATGAAAAATTTAATTGAACAAAAAATTAAGATCACATTTTAGTTTCCATCTGAAAGGGCTTGAAATTCTGCTGCACCCCATTGTGGCTGAATGAAAACCTGAGTGCATTAAGTTATCTGCCAGGACAGAATGAAGACCACAAATATTTGAACATGAAAACTTCTGTAGACTATTATACTCTATAAAAGCAAGGCGGGGGGGAGGAGGAAAAAAAAAGTGAAAAAGAGGATCGGTACGCCTAACAAGCTTTGCAAGTGAGCTTAAAGCAGCACTTCACTGGAAACCAAAAGGAAGCTTTGGAGGCAGGTGGTAGCTCTTTAGTCTTCACGATAGTCTTCTGCAACATCTTCAAAGACAGCTTAAAACTTTCAGCCTGGGGATGAATAATGGGCAATGGAAATTCAGATGCCTTTATGTATTTGTAATGCATAATGGATAATTGTTACTTCCTTTTCTGGAACATTTCTGAAAGGCATTCAGTATTAATACTTGGTAAGAGTCTTCATACTTACTGTTTGCTGCCTAAATGCTATGATGATAAACTGATAAATCAGACTGGAGTCCAAAATAAAGAAATCTTCCCAGACAAGTTTTACAGTAAGAGCTAGTGATCAACACTCAATAGTCCAAGAGGAAAATGGTTAAAATGCTCAAGTTTTACAATTATAGACTGCAGTTTATGTCTTCTGTTGTAAAAAAAAGTTAGAAAATTTGAAAAGGGAAACACCGGTAATTCAAAGTTAAGCAACCGTGATTCTTCTGAGGATACAAGGCCTGAATTAAATTTGAGAATTAAATTTTAGCAATTAATTTCTATACTCCATGTTTTTACTGGCATTCTCTAGTTTTCTTTGTTAACTAGCAAATGTGAAAAAAAAAATAATCTCGCTTTACCTACAGACTTACCATTGAAACTTTACCAGTTTATTCTAAGTTCTTTTCCAATCTGTATTTAATTCCTAAAAGCAAAGACAGCTATAGCAATTTTGCACCCATTCCAATTCAGTCAGATGAGATTTTTTATGTCCAAAAATTGTGAAACTGTGTATTAAGAATGTTGTGCATTATCATCAATGCCCGTTTTGTTCCATGATGTTATTGCGGGGAGGGGCGCTGGTTTTTTGGGGGTTTTTTTTTGGTACATGACTGAAATTAGAAGTTGTGTATACTGAATTCTACTTGAGGATTTTTGTGTGCTCTACTACATCTACAAAATTATCTCTCAGCTCTCCCTCTCCCGCGGGAGAACAGGGATGCCGTCTACTTTGACTTTACCAAGTCTTTTGATAGCGTCCCAATAGCATCCTTGTAGAAAAGTTGGGGAGACATAGACTGGATGGGTGGACTTACAATTCTGACATAAAAGAAAAAAGTTTTCACAATGAGAGTGGTTAAGTACTGGAGTACGTTGTTCAGAGAGGTTCTTAAATCTCAAACCATGGATAAATTAAACACTGGACTGGATCACACCCTGAACAACCCGCTTTAGCTTTGAAGTTAACCCTGCTTAGAGCAAGAGGTTGGATTATATGATCTCTGGAGACCCTTTCCAACCAAGTTTTTTTTACGATTTTACAAACTATGGCATTCAAGAGAAAATGTAGACGTTAGTAACATCACCACATCCAGGAAGTGTTCCCAAGAATATTTGGGACATTTGTACATTCAAAGATTCAGCACACAAACTCAAATTAGAACTTTGAAGTTAATGGTGAAGCCATAAACCTCTAATTTAATTTCTATAGTCTCTGACAGTCTCTCTTGAATTCTGATTTTATACCTGTCATGTATATATTACACGTCTAGAATAAACTAGCAAATCAGTAGAAATCTTGCTACTGCAAGAAAAGTGCATTAAGTGTGAAACTGAAAAATTTTGAATCCTCAGCAGTGCCAAATGTAGAATCATTTTTTGGTATACTACTTTCATCATCCACTTTCTAGAAGCATGTTTATAGACAGCTTTTGAACAAAATACCTGTGATTCCTCTATCTTGTAACTTTCCTCTGTTCTTCAAATCCTGAGAAATTTTCTTAAGAAAATGCCAACTCACAGAAGTACTCAAAAATAAATTTTAAAAAGTTTTAAAGTAAGTGCTATCTGGATTATAGCCCTATATTGCTATAATGAAGTTGCTCAGCAAGTTGCAAACAAAGAGCTAGAGGGAAAAGATGCATTAAATACAATTTCTAAGCTTTGCCATCTGAGAAGCAAAGACAAGCAAAGAGACCACAGCACGATTTAGTTGCCAATAGAGTTCATTGTGACCAAGAGGGATTTAGTCACCTGTTTTCTACTCGCAGCAGCTAAAGTAGCCTAAGTCAAGAAAGGAAGGAGAACGCTGGGAACATTCTTTTCAGTACAGATCATGACTGCTTTTCTCCTCTTTATTTATTCAAATATATTAACTGATTCTGCACTTCTATTAAAATCCAGCTGCTGATGTAATGAATCTGAAAATACAAAACTGGAAATATGAAGACAAATCTAACAAACTTAAAAATTCTGACATAAAAAAAAGCCCTTGAGGGAGCGTCATGCTACTTTGTTCACAAATCAGTGTGCAGTGCTGTTTTCCTCTGCAAACAGCAACCATTTATGAATGCTGATATTTTGGTATCCATTCTTTCCTTGAGGCATTTATGCTTAAAAACTATCCTCCATATAAAGAAGGGGCTTTTAAAACCAGCAGGACACTGCTATTTTTGTGACAGCTTCAAGTAATGAATCACCAGGGATCAAGTAATAGAGCTAAGAAGGGAAATGAGCTCACAGTGAGAATTAACTTGAGACAAATGATTATTTAGGCTCCAGAAACACAAACAACATCGCTCAATCACAAGAGACTTGTTTTGGTTTTTTTTTGGGGGGTGGGGTGGGGGCAGCCTCTTGTTTTTTTTTTTTCCCCACACTTGCAAACAAACTGAAATAGCACTGATCTCCAAGCTGCAGACTTGTCTTTACTACTTCAGGTTAAATACCACAAGTTTCTGATACCTTTCAATGAGCAGGCATCTCACCACCCATGTATGCTAAACATCCATATTTAACTTCAAAATACTAAGTCTAAACACATTTGTGACCCCACAGGACTGCATTTTAGTCCCCTCTTCTGCCCTACTTAATTATTTGAAATAATCTTATGGAAAATAAGACATGAGTTTTCTGGAGGCCAAAGTAAAAAAAATTCTAAATAAAATGGTGATTTGAAGGTTTTCATTTCAGAAACAACAGTAGTACTTAACAGAAGAGGGCAGCAAACAATCCAATGCAACTTGTCCTTTTTAGATAGGTTTCTTACATAGGGTCTAACCTTACTGCACAGCCATTACTAATAACTTTCCATCTGCTATTTAGTTCTCTGTATACCAGAAACCTCTCCCACATGATCAATGGAAGCACAGATTTACAGTATGCTTTTTAATAGTTCTTAAGATAGTTTGATTAAAAAAAAAGCCACACTAAGGTCAGGACAGCACATTAATGAAGACACAGAAAAGAAAGTTAGTCACTAATAAAATGATCTAACATTGGAAAGGACAACTAAGTAAAGAGGACATATATAATTTCGAACATTGTTTATGCACACACACAAAGATGAAATACTTGACAAACAAATTTAGGCATTTCAGATCTCCTAACTCAAAATGACAATAATGGATCAGCCGCAGACCACCTCCACAGCACGTTTGAAGTTAATTTGTTGATTTTAAGAGCTTGCTTACTGCAGTCACAGATGCCTCATAACTAACTAAAATAAAACCAGGTTCATTTTGGAAGTCAGTAAGAGACACAAATTTCAGGAGAGTGAATATACTCCCCACATCTTCCCATCCACACAGACCGCTCATTGTTAAAAGGACATTAAAATGGGAGAGGAGAACAGATTACACAAGAAAAAACAGAATGCTCTTAAGAAGAAATAAATTCTAGTATTTGACATGATTACAAGTACCTACTTATATTTGTAACAGATACACCAAGTTTTTTGTGCTCTGAATGGAAAACCAACTTTATACGGGCTTAAAGCTGTTCAAATATCTTTAGATGGCTTCAAGCCAAATCAACAATCAGAAAGTGGGACTTTGGTCAAAAGGTCTCAAAGCTCAGTCAGAAGGTGTAGCTCAGCAATGTCTCAGCTCTCTCCTTGCCCTTTTCCCTTCCCTGGGCATTGGTGCTCACCTAATCCCTTGGAGATCCAAGTCTGGGGACTGATCTGGAGAAACTATTTACTTTTCTGCATATGGTGAATTTTCTGATGGTTTAGCTCTCTGAATCAGTTCCCTGAAAAGTCAGACGCGCAGCAGTCCAAGGAAAAGAGCGGAAATATTGGACTGTGGCATGTGGGAAAAAAGCAGATAACCAGGATTGTGGCAGTGCCAATTTAAACAGCTTAAATGGTCATAAGCTGTACCCTAAAAGATACACACTATATCTACATAAATCTAACAAAAAATGCCCTAATGGTATATGCAGTTATTTCCTCCTAAGATAGATGCTTATTATCATCTCTATTTCAAACCCCTGACATTAACGCAAATAGCAATTAATGCTATTTGATTTAATTGCAAACTTCCCAAGCTTTTAAAGTACTTTAACTTGCAAAGGCCTTTATTTATTTATTCTTAACTCTGTCAGCCACTTAGGATCATTAAAACAAAGAAACATACAAAACCAAAAGACCTACCAATAATAATTATGAAACTGCTGTGAAAGCTTTTACTTTGTTAGGCAAACATTATTTTAGCTTTTTTTTCCCCTCAAACCATAGATTTTTTGGTTGTTTTTCTCTCTGATGAAGAGCCATAGCTCTCTTATAAGGCAACCTCTCTTCCCATTCCTATCTCAAGGAGCTTCAAATGTAATTTTTAGCATCTATTCAGAACTTCCATTCCCAACAAGCCAGACTAAGCAATTTGAAAAAAACCAGGTTGAACAGAATTAGGTGTTGATGTTGACTATGTATGATACTCAACTGCAACTGCAAATACACAGTTTCTGCACATCAGTAGACTTCTGTGGCTAACATAATGGAAGACAAAACGCACAATTTCACATGAAAGTGATTTCACTAGCCTATCCTTTAGCCTGTACGAAAGACACATGCACTTTTCATCAACAATACAAGCCCTACATGCAGGAGTTCCAGTCATCACTACTTGAGGACAAGCACAGGCCATCTTGCCATTCTCTTCATGGAAGGTATGTAGTTGTTTAAAGAGGGTAGGCAGAACTCTTAGCCTGTATCTTCAGACAATGGCATGTGGTTCAGTGAAAGCTTTAATAGGAAATGACCTTCCAGCTATCATTTACTTCGAAGTCTTTCAGAGTAAATTTATCATACTGTTATTTTTTCCATGAGATTAGCCAATATCGTAATTTGTCCAATCACTCCTAAAAAAATAAATATTCAAGCAGTTGTTCCAAACTCATTAAATGCTTAGAGACTTGTTGAGCTTTCTAACACAGTAGGTGTGTGCCAAGATACAGAACTTAAAAGAACCCTTGTGACAAGTGAAATATTAAAATGACCACTGTTATTATTCTATAATGATTTTAAGATGCGTTAAAACCACTAGCTGAAATATTTTGAGATTCTATCTTGAAAATAATTTCAGTGCAAGAACAGAAACATTTACCATATTCACCAAAGCGAAGGGACTCCCACTGCTGCCACTCCACAATGCTGCTGACTGCACGTATACCAATGTAGATTAACAGCATTCCTAATGTGGCATCTAACAAGAAGTTGATAAGGTACCTAAAAGGAAAAATGTAAAAGAAAACAAGGAGCAAGGGTCTGTTTTCTACAAGTTCAGTGTATTTTAACACCATGATTGATAAAAGGTCTGTATATATGTTGAGAAGCCAGTGTATTGAGAATAATAATTTATCCACTCCTGTAATTACATAGTCAGCCAAAAATTTAAATAGTTTTAGAAGAGTCTCAATATTTTGTTTCTGTTCTTAGAGTTAAGCTCCAACTTCTATTTTCATGAACTCTGGTGTGCATGTGCACATAAACTCCAATATTCATTTTATTCCTTTAAATTAAAACCAGATTTCCTTTTTACCATTGCTCAGTTCCTTCTGCATGGAAAACCTATATTTCAATAAAACCAAAGGAATAAAAGGAAAAGGAACAAAAAGAGAAGTTATCTTAAAGACACCTCAAGGAATTTGAAGGTAAAAAACCTAACCCAAAACTCTTTAATTCTGAAGGGGAAAGACACCACAACTAGACAGTTTTTCTTGCTGAAGGAAGGCCCCTCCCAGCCTCAACAAGGAGCAATGTGCAGTGGAATACCATGCGTAGAAGGTACAGCCACTGTCTAGGCCAAATTTCAACTTAGTATTAGGAAGAAAAGTAATTTACTTTCTTACACTTCAGTTCTTGTCCAATAAACACTTGAAATAATCAGGAACAAGCCTTTCCAGAAAGGACAAAACAAAACACCACAAAAAAACCCAAAACAAACCACCCTTCAAATGAACACACAACTGCTGCACTAATAATTTCATTGTTTCATGATGAGCTTCTGGGATCTCACCTATGCTTCAAGAAACTAGAGATTACTATGGGTTTCAAATTAATTCTTAGGTTCATAAATGGCGCAGCTGAAATTCAGAGCATCTTGTAAGTCAGTTTGGTTTATTTACTATCACCGACTTTAGCTGAACAAAACAGTAGCTGAGAAAGGGCCAGCTATAAGACACATAGTAAATCTCTGTTACAAAGATTCTTATTTGGTAATTCCAAATACTTAAGGTAAACTCTAGACTTATCTATAAGGGACTTATCTGCAGGGATAAGAATAGCGAATCAGAGACCTGTGGGCTTCTGCTGGCTGTGAAGACAAACTCATGTGGACAAAGTTGTATCAGAAAGTGAAAAACAAAGACAGAATATGTGCATTCAAAACAGTAAAGGAGGAGCTGTTCTGATCCTCAAAACCCCATTCAAGAGCAGTTCAAATAAAAAAAATGAAGCGGATATACCTTGCTTCAGCCAAGATCTACCCATAAACTTTCTAAAAAAGCTTTTTTCTAACAGTTGTGTGTCAACTCAGAGTTTTAATGAACTTAATATTAGACAAACATTGTAATCAAAGTTTAGTGCTTGGCAGAGGAAACTCGGCAATTGCAAGTCTACACAAGTCATTTTAAGGCCACAAGGGGCTGCTGTAAGTCTATAGCAGGAAGGTAGCCATCAGGAGCAGGGAAAAGAGATGTGCCAACACCTATTTCACATCAAATTATGGCTCACAGCGCGGGTCAAGTATGCCTGATATTCCCAAGCACAGCAGGCTCACTACACGTAGGCAACATGGTCATTCTGTGATGCACTGCATCAGCCCTGCTCACATGTTAACCGGTGCACTAGCACAAACAACAAGTTGCTGCCACTATCAGATAAATGGATTTGGCTGAGAGTTGAGCAGTAAAAGGCTGGGGTTCATACAAATGTCCCGGCATACCGCATACAACCAGCTGAGTACCCTGCACTACAGAATAGTGCTGCTTGCTTTTTCTATTTAGAATTCTTCAAACAACAACCCATCTGTCGCGGTGTTTTAACAGATGTTTCATCAGCTTTGATATTATCACACACCTGCTTGAATTACAGCACTACATTCCCAAACTAACAAACTGCAACTTCCAATTGTAGTTCTTTCCAAGTTTTGAACCACTATGTTTCTAAAGCTACATTCTCTGGTTTTGTTCTGAAAATAGCCCATAAACTACAAAACAGGAAAGAACAGAAAACTATCCGTGTTTGAATTTGCTGAGTAAAATTATTATTATTAAAGTCACAGACAGAAATTGCTTTTACTCACTAATTTTGACCCACTTGCACACTTAGATACATTTTTCCCAAGAAGGGAAAAGTGGCTTTGGTTAATACTACATGCTATTTTTTTCTGCTAAGAAGGACCTGCACCTTTGTCTGAGAAGTTACACAGCTCTACATTGTAATTTTTGTTATCCTGAGAACAGTGAATAACAGTTCTTTACCTCACCCTCTTACTTGTTTTGTGTCATGTTACACTTACATGAAAAGTTGTATTTGAAAATAAAGTTACATAGACTATATTAAAACATGTAAGAGAGAACTCAAGTCTTAGTAAGCCTTTTATTCTGAAAACTCAGTACACAGCACAAAGTTATTTTTAATTTTAAAATACTGTAATAAACCATTGAGCTTTACGTTTAAACACTGACAATTTTAGACATGCTTTGGTTAGCTTACTTGATTATATATTTTAACATATAAAAATGGAATGAAAGCAATTTACACCTGCCAGTTTTTAAATTTATCAGGAAATTCTTAAATCAATAAGCAAGGAAAATCCTACAATGATGCCTGGTTTTATTGAAAATGTCATAATTATAACTTAAACTTTACAGTTAGTGTGGTAACATAAATGCATTTTCCCTACCGAAATGCTTTGTGGTGGGAAGACAACAGCAGTGTTTTACTTGCACATTTATATCACGTAGGAACACAAAAGAAACCAAGGAAGAATAAGGGAAATAAAACAGGCTTGTGAAGCAATACAAGCATATTCCTTGAGCTGTGTAGCTCCTTTGTTTACCAAAGGACAACTGAGCAGATGCCATTCATTCAAGGAACTGGATTGGTTTTAAAGGGCAAATTACTAGGCTTTTAAAAGTAATTTCACAGCTTCTATTACCAGGAATGTGTAAGCTTCTTTGAGCATAAACTCTATCAAGAACAAACCCAAATAATTACCATTTGCTTCAGGAGCTCCTGTAAAGACCCTGATGGGGTCTTAGTCATAAAATCTTCAGGTTTAATATACTATAGTGAAATGCTTATCTACTTAGTCACACTGCTCCAAGCGTGACATTGCAAAATTAATTTTTTATACTAACTGCCTGGGTACCAAGCAAGATTTCCTGCTTTTAACAAAATGAAAATAATACTGCAGTAGCTAATGTAGGTTTTAGAAGAAAATACAAGCATGAATGATTTTTGCTAAATATCCCTGAAAGCAACCTGACTTCACATTAAAGCCTTGCTGCAGTGAACAGTGCAGATGGAGGTCAGTGTACACAATTTTATATTAATTTCCTTTGGTCCCTTCCACCTCCCTCAGTAGATAGCCTCATACTACACCATGCATCCTAAGTCCTCATTCATTAACTGGAGAGGGAGAAGGAGTAAGACTTTACCCTCAGTCTAAAATATCTACATACAGCCCAGAAAAAGCTTTCCCGGGTCGTGCCAGCCATGAACTAAAAGAGCAGAACTCTGATCCTTGATTAACTAAGCTTAAACCACAGGTTTTTGAAAGTGATTGATTTTTATCATGAGAATTGGTTTCTCAGCTCTATCTTGCATTATCATCCATGTACACCAAACTCAACTGCAGAACTTCCATAAAGACCAATTACTCTGAAATTAAACACTCACAGTGAACAAGGGTCTTCTTCTGTAAGGTCTGATAAATAGACATTTGCAAAGTGGATGAACAACATCCCTATGGCTTGCTTGGAAGTATCTAAAAACCTGTATAGAGTAAAAACAGTTTTTAAGACACACAAAACTGTTTACAATACAGTCAGACATTGCAAATTTATTTTAATTAAAATTCATATCTCAATTATTAATTTTTTCTTCAAATGAGAACACCAGAATGATAAAGTGTCATAGTACTTAGCTTATTTAACAATGTTCCATTTTAAATTCTGCCACTTTTTTTTTTCTTTAATATTGCTAACAAACCAAAGCATACTAACTTGAAACCTTACCACTGTAAATTTAAAGTCTAGGGATATCCTCTTGGTATCATATCCATTATCCAAGAGCTAATCCTCACTAAACCTAGCTAAATCCTTAATAACCTCCTGTAAACAATTAGTATCCCAGCCTCGCTAGGTATTTCAGTTCTTCTATGTTTATGCGTTTTTAGCAACTTTATGGCACAGAAAAATAAAATCCTTATCATGTGCTTTTTGGTGAACAACTTAATAGCTGGCTAATGAGTCCTTTACCTATAGTATTTTGCTAAAAAGTCAACATATTTTTCACCTGAAAGTATGAAGTGGTCTCACTGAATTTTTATCTGTAGTACATCAGCTTAGACCACACTGCAAAAGAATTACAGCCTTGAAAGCATTATCTCCAAAGTAGATGACAGAGTTGGTGAAAAAATAGTTAGCTACTTACAGGGAAAATAGAAAAAAAACCACTTAGGTACTGTTTCAGTATTGACTCCAGCCCTTACCATTCTTTTATCATCATCCTTTGCACAAACCCCAAAACATCCAGTGAATATTTTATTAAATGTTAAACACAGGAGTTGTGTCAAAAGTGTTCTGTAGGCAAGAGTGTGTTCTTTATACAGACCAATAGCCATTTTGCCTGCTGTTTCCATGTCTAAAAAGATCCAAAGGCCCCAACAGATCCAAACAACATTTTATACCTGAATTCATCTCCCATCTATAACTTTGTCTTAAACTTTATTCTCTTGCATTCATTGCACAACTTAGAAAGCAGAGTGCTGGAGATGAGACAGGAAGCCATTGAGTTACTTATCTAATCAGTACATCATACTATAAATAACAATACTCAAGTTCCAGAATAAGATTCTTTGCTTAAAAATTAAAGGCTATCACTGTGCTTCTCAGAATTTCAGGCTGAGGGTGACTGTAGTACACAAAGATTTTGTATTTATTTTTTCAATAAAATAAAGGTCAGGATTAGTTTTGAAAAGTAGCATTGTACGAGATGAATTTAAACCACTGAAGTCTCCAACAACTGGAATGATAGTTTAACATTTACATCAGTCTCAAAACTACTACAGGTTATGTTGGCATTGCTACAATCCAACAACTTTAAAAAAGTATTAAAAACAAATATACTTCTTATACCTTTTATTATTTTATGGTTTATGTATTTGGATCTTTTACCATATAGTTTTCTATCTTATATGTAGTAGGATAGCTACAGAACATGGAATTCTGTTTAAGCCCAGCTGAAAGCTTCTTGTAAGCTTATGTAAGTTTGTAGATGTTCAGATGCATCTTAGGGCAACTGTAAGTTTCCATCTTCAGGAGGAAGCACAACTTGAACCTTTATGTCTAAACGCACATCTTTGTAGAGGCTCCTGGAAGTGTTTAGTAAGAAAGAACAAGCAGGGCAACACACAGAAAATAACTTTTTGTTGACGCATGTATTTTGGTAACTTTTTTTGTTCCTGTCAGTCACCAATTTTGTGTCATCACTTTTTTTTTTTTTAAATCATCATATACAAATAATCATCCCTTCAATTTTTAAAACACACAAGAAAAAATTTAAGAATAAAGCATGCAGAAACATACCATATCCTCCAGGGACGTCTTTCATGCTTTGGTTCTCTGAAGCGTTTTACTAAGAAAAAAAAAAAAATAAAAATTTTGAAGACAATCAGCAACTCCCAAAGCGACAAAAATATAGAAAAGTGAAAGCAAATCATCTTGCTGAAACGTTACATTCTTTGATAAATTAGATCTTACACAACTGCATTTTACTTTGTCAGTCTCTAAGGATACATTTTTAAAGAAACTGGCTCCCTTCTGCCACCTTCCAGTTCCTACAGATCCATCGTCTTACTGCCAATATACCTCACATGAAAAAATAATATATTACCAACCACCATTTCATTGGCCTTAGCTTTTATGACTGCCCATCCAGAAAATTTAATTTCCGATAGGAAAGTATGTATTAGAAAAAGCTGTTTCTTTTGCTCACTGGAGACCAAAAGTCAAATTGGAAAGTATTCTCGCAATATAAGTGGCAATCTATAATATCAGAAATAAATCAAGTGAATTTATAACAGGACAAATATATCACCTGACAAAGCATATTTATTTTATGGATGACAAATAAGACTTTTGTGGGCAAACCGAATTACAAAAGGAAAGCAGGACAGATTTTTTCAGTCAGAGAACACCTTGACAAAAAGAAGGCTGATATATGTTAACATATTAAAAACTCAAAAAAAATTCCAGTATTAAAATTAATGACAACTTTAAAAAGGCAAAAAAAATAGATAAATTTGACTATTTCAATCTTGATACAGTTTATAAAGCAAATTGTTCGGGTATCTGACAGAAAGCTCCTCTGCACACCCACAAAAGAGGAGGAACCCGAATCACAGTAGCCCTGCCCGGCTACTCCCAGGAGCCATCAGCCCATCCCAGGTCCATCCCCACAAGCCCAGAGGAGCAGAAGCGCAAAGGCAGATGGGGGAACACAAATCACAGACTTAGAAAAAGGGATGGCTGTCCCAGGACAGCCTCAGCCCCACCAACCTGGGGTGACACCCATCCTGGGGAGCCAGCTCCAGAGTACCTTTGGGAGGGAGGTGGTCAGCGCATCAGGGTATGGGACAGGTGTGGGATGCAAGGGAAGAGGGCTTTGGGATTGCACAAGACTTACTACGGGTTGTTTAGGGTGAGGAACCAAAGGCAGGGAAAGGGACGGATCTAGTTGAGTCATGGTGGAACAAGTGTGGGAAGACACAGGGATAAGGGGATAAAAACAGTCGCTCATACATACACAGTGGCTGGTCCATACACTTGTACTGTCTGAGCTGCACTTTGTCTTATCTTCTTAGGAAATTCCATTTCTAACTCTTCCTGGGCAAGAAAACCTTTTTCCCTACTGGAAACACAGGCTCAGCCCTGCCACAGGTTGGACCTGGGGCAGTCTTGCCTCTGCCAGATCTGGCCTAATGCTGCAACATAGATTTATTTTCCATTATAGCTACAAGATACTAATTCCTTATATATCCTGAAGACAGACCAAAGATAACAGGGTAACGGAAAACCTTTCTACTAAGGATGGGTTTTATTTATGGGCTTTACTTCCTTATTCTGTCCACGGTTCCGTGTCACTCATGAGTCCCTTCAACATAAGTCTTGAAAAATAATTATTTAGGCTCTTATTTCAGAAATTATCTCTTAACAAAAAGAAATGAAATTTTAAGCCTCAATTGCCTTCCTCCCCTTCAACTTGTAGAGATTCTGTCTTAAAAGGCACAAACCATAGCGGGCGTAGGTCAGGCAAAACATCAATAGGCATTTTAACCTGCTTCTCCAGATATTAGTGATTAAATTAATTTTCAAATAGGATGCTGTATGTAAGTTATGCTTACCTAGCTTACAAGCCTTTAAAATACATTTTGGTTTATGAACCTGTCACAACTTTTTCAAACGTAAGGCAATTTTCCCCAAAGCTAACCATCCTCGTACAATACAGCATTAATATAATTACCCAAATGCCTTTAAATAAATAAATAAAAAGGTGGAGGGGCATTTGCAGGGAGCACCAAGCTAACAACTTGCCATTTTACTGTCATTGCTTCTGGCAGCAGAGAGAGCAACTGTGTTTCACCTCCATATAAGACAACGATTAGAATTTTAAAAGTGACAACAGGAAAAGATCGTACATCTACACCAACGATAAAGTTGTAATAGCAACATTTGCCAGCAGTTTTCTCTGTGAATAGCATGCCATAAATATAAAACTTCTGTTAAAAATAAGCAATACCCAGCTAAGTTAACCATTTGCTGTTTATGATAAGTCCTCCCCAGTCACACTATGGATTACTTTAATTGGTGTTCCTTTTCCACACAAAGGGAAGTCACAAAGAATCTCAAAACAAACGCAAGAAATGGAAGTTTCAACCTACTGTGGAGTTTGTGCAAGATGCTTTTCTGCAGACAAAATGGAAATTAAACTGGTAAGATTTGCATACTTCTCGGGGGGGAATTCCAGGCTTAGGCTTTTGTCTATTATTACTACGAAGAAGTTGTATAAGCCTGTGGATTCATTTCTTTCTCTCAAGTATTCACAGAAAAATAATTTTGGAAGAAGATACTCAAAACCAATTCAACTAACACCATTTCAAATTTTACCCATACCGAGAAAAAGATGTCAGAAGGTCCATGTTTCTCTGGCCAGTTCTGAAAACATAACATTTCATTTGAGTTAACATTAAACAGGAACGTTAACTTTGAAAGCCTCTACAGATGTCTTTCGGAAATGTATTAAATTGCTGATCACACCACAAACTTCTGTCCCGCAGAAATTAAATGAGACGATCTGTTTAAATGCTTTAGGAGTTGCTACCCAATGAATATGTACCTGTACACTTCAAAGCCCAGTAGATCCATATAAAAGAGGGCTGTTTTCTCAGCCTAGTTTCTCACAGCTCTGTGTCTGTGAACATCAGGTACTTTTGACATACACAGATATTGCCAGGTATTTTCCTACATACCCCTGATGCAGATCTGGGTTACACTGCCTACCCAGCACAATATACTACCACATCAGAGTGGTTCAAGTTGAGAGCTATTAAACTTCTCCCCCAGCAAGAGAGTGTGTTTTCTGTATGGCTGTAAACAGCTGGGCCCTGCCCTGTAAGTAGATGGAGCAAAAAAACCAACAGGCTATAGATAACCATACTGGTAAGCTCAGGGTCCATAGCACGTTTGCTATTAAGAAATTAATTTTTTAACCAAAAGCCATCACATTTTTTTCAAATAACGATTCTGTAAATGTTTTAAGCATCTATTGAATTGGTGAGGGGAAAGCAATTCTTCCACTTTCCCTCCCCCAAAATACGTCCTGATTGTAAATGCTCTCAGCCCCACTCACAGCTTCTCTTGGCAATCTGCATTGTCTCAGCGTAAACTCAGAGACGTGCACTGGTGCGTGTGTCAGCTGACAGATGGATCTCAATCTGCCAACTTCTCACTGTGAGGAGGTGGTACCACTCCATATGCTTCAATTCTGAGCGTTATACTCGCACTAGCAAGAATTCACCATATTTAATATTAACTAATAATGTTCAGAATTTCATGCTGAATTATAAATGAAGAAAGAAGTGTTGCTTGTTTATTCATTCAATGCCAGAATTTTTCAGGAAAGGAAATAAAAGCACTTCTGCCAACAAGCATGTGAGCTGCCAGATGGACAGATAATAGATAAACATATAAGGCAGAGTATCTCTAATGCAAAATTCAAGTTCCTTAAATTGTCTTCCCGTTTCATTGAAATTCTAGGAATAATTAATGCCAGAGTACTGTGGAAGGGTTTCTAACTGTTACTTTAACACAGGAGTTCTGCAATCAGTATTCCAGAAAACTGAAGACTCACAGGGAAGAATAAAGGCCATATATAAGAACAGAGACAAGAAACAAGGTAAAATCTCTCCAAAGTGCCAATATGAAAAGCAACACTTGAATCTCTACTTGGAATTCAGCCTTTCCTCCTCTCCCTCCTTCACCTCCTCAGAAAGTCCCACAGGAAGTATTTGCCTGATGTGAAGTAACTTCAACTCACATTTAAGAACTCCCAAGTGCCCAGATGGCCGCTCTTGTAGCAGCACAAAACTGGCCCAACTCAAAACGTTTGAAATGTTTCTACATATCACGTACTATCCCATTTCTTAAGACACACGTTCTGGCAGTTCACAATAAGAATCTTTCTGATCCCAGTAAAGATCTAAGAAGATTTATCTAGCTCATTAATTTGAAATTAAAAAAAAAAAAAAGAATATTCAACAAGTTTGACGTCCTCTGCAGCTGTACTACAATAACACTGCTCTTCTGAGGAGAGAATTGGGAATTTCACCTGTATTTCCAGTGCTTCTCACAACTTTTTCAAGAACAGGTCAAAGACAAAGCATGTGACAAAATGTTTCGTTTCATAAACCTCCTACACATTTCTGTCATCAGACCTCAGCAAAGTGACAGCTGAGCTAGCCAAACAGAATAAAACCAACAGGAGGAAAGGTTAGCGCGTGGGCAGTTTCGGCAAGGACAGAATCAGACCCTTCTCACAGGTGCACAGGCAATAGGCACAAGGAAACAGCCGCAAGTTGCAGCCAGGGAAATTCCAGTACAATAGAAGTAAGAAATTTCCAGTGAGAGCAATTAAACTCTGCAACAAATTACCCAGAGAGCGTGCAGTGACTTCAGTCTCACAGACCTTGAAAATTCACCTTGACGATGCTCCAAGCAAGGGAACATAGGCTAGCCCTGCTCTGAGGAAGAGGTGGGAGCAGGTGATACTTGGGGTCCCTTCCAACAAAAATTGGTCTGTAAATCTAAAAATCATCTTTCTGTGATATGATGCTTAAAAGTTCTAAGATTTGAGCGCATTGCCAAAGGACCAAAGTATGGCTAACTAAAAACCACACACACGCACACATATATATGTATGCACAGAATTTAACCGTGAGAAATCTGCTGCAGTTTGAGCTTCCATACCGTGTTATATCATGAGAGCGCTAAGTCTCCTCCAGCAGGCTGGCTTTGCTAGGCTTCCTGAATAACATGTTGCAACAAGATAGATCCTCCAACACAGCCCGCATAGCGCAAGACTATTGTGATTTGAAGGGTTACTTTGACATTAATTGATGTAATTTCCAACATTCAAGACACGTATCGAAGTTTCCAGTAGAACACTGTTTTACTAACTATGTATGGAGTAACGGCTGAAGAGTTAAACAAAGCATTAGCACACAACTCGGAATCTGATGCAGAATTTCAGATGGCTACTCTCAGACAACAGAACTATTTTCAGAACATTTGATTATAAGGAGAACATACGCATCATAAATGTGATCTTGCAAATTCTAACCTTGTAAAAGCCTTGCAAAATCAATGACATATAGAGGTCAGATTTCAATTATTTAAAGTTCTATTCAGGAAGATTGTAAAAAATGTTGTTCTGCTTGCTAATATCAATGCTTTTCTCACAGCAGCGGAACAGGTGTCTGTTATGAATATGTACATGCACACTAATAATTCCTGAAAATTCACACCACCATGGAATGACTACTGTCAGTGAATTTTATGTTACCCGTGATCTTTATCACACATTTGAACTTACCTCCCTTTCCCATTAAGCAAAGCTTTTAAGAGGCTTGTCTTGCAGTTTTACTTTATCCTCCCCATTATTTTCTTGGTAGCAAAGAGGGAATAAGAAATTACAGACTTCTCCAAAATAGAATTTTTCTTTCTTAAAATAGCTTTACAAGAAACAACATGCCTAATGAGAATGGGCTAAAATGGTGCCTTACAAATAGGTATACAAGTGTATAAGCCACATACCACTTGATTGCCAAATGCTTTTGTGACACTTATGAGTTTGGCATCTTCCTATATTCATAGTTTAAAAAAAAAAAAAAGGAACATGGTAGGGTCTGAGGTGTGTTTCTTTTAAAGAGAGAAAATAAATGGGATTGCAAAAAAGACCAAAAGAAGAAGTGTTTCTGTCTTGCTGCTCGTTTCTCCAGACAAAAAAGAAAATGCATTATGCTCTTAGTAACTCAATTTTTGCCCTACTGCAATTCTTCCTTCTCTTCCTATGCCCCATTAACTACAACTGAGATGCTCAATTACAAGATACCCTGAAAGTCTGCTGCTTATTTCGCTACATAAGAAACCCAAAATTCTTCATTATATTTTTACTTAACAACCTAGACTTGTCAGCACTCTTGGACACCAATTATACTACAGCACAAATTATACCAGACTATAGCAACTGATTTCCAGCTACATCCAGTGACATAGGTCTATTGGAGAAAGATAGCAGGAACCATGGTTTTTCTTCATGATGAAAAAAGTTATGGAATAACTCACTCAAAGGAAAATTTTGTTCTAATCCATGTTAAAGACTGACAGACTATAAGAAGTGCGTAAGCTCACTAGCTTTACTCCCCTGCAAAAAGGATTTTTAAAGCTTCTGTAAGACAGAAAACAGTATTGGCCATGCAAGTCCTCAACCTCTTTTCTTAATTTCATTGTCCTTGGCCTCAATGGTTCTGTAGAGATACATACATGTGTAATTAAAAACTCATCCATTAAAGATGGTCACCCAGAGAGAAACTTCACAGAAATGTTGGACACAATAAAGTTTAATGACCCAGCCAGTTAGTTATTCAGGGACATCATAAGACTAATGATTCAGTATCTGAACAGTCATGCGGTACCTGCAAAATTGCAGATCTTACCCCAGTTTCTTCATTCTAATGGCAGCAGTTAGAATAAACTACAGTTTTTAGGCATCAAAAGCTTTGTGATAGTTAAATGGGTCTGACTGGCACCCTTGTTAGAGCAGAGAACAAGGGACTTTGTTTTACTGCAAAGTTGAATATGCTAGTGCTGAGCATCAGTCGAGCCCAGCTCTCACGACTATGGTTCTTTTGTCTCAACACAGGTGACATAAGAAGATTGAAAATGGTGTGCCAACAAGGGATTTCACATAATCCAATGGGCAGCATATCAAATGAGCAGCAGTGCTTGCTGGATAAAAACTGGAGAAAAAAAACAGTGGAAGTTACCTCTGTAAAAACATTCACTTCCCACCTGCTTCCACACCCAGCTAAGCGCCTGTCTGTAAATTTTGTCGCTACAAAGGTTTTGTGATAGCTAAGGGAACAGTCATCACAAAGTGAAGGTTCCCTTCACAGCACAGGGGAGGAGAGGATAAATCATTACCAGAAAAAAAAAAAAAATGCTACCTGAGCTTTGGAATAAAACAGACTATGTTGCTTCTTCAGGAAAGGCAGCCAAATGCATTACCTTAGGTTGGTGAGCTTTTTATTCCTAACACGTACATATTTTAAGCTAAAAAAAAAATCCAAATGCTTAGCTTGTGAAGATTGGCTGGAGGACATACAAATAAGTCATATTACCTGTCGCATACAACTCAGTCTAAGACAATTTCACCAAGGTTGATCTCATGCATCCTGGTAGCATGTGATAGTGTAGTTCTGACACAAGCATTAACTTGGCTGTCAATAAAGGAAACAAATGTCTTAGTACAGCATGCAGCCCAGACACACCATGTCAACAGCCATTATAGCACTCCCCCCCCCCCTTTTTTTTAAAAAAAAAAAAAGGTAAAGATTACTTTTAAAATAGCTAAACTAACTTAGAATCATAGAATAGTTTGGGTTGGAAGGGACCTTTAAAGGCTGTCTAGTTCCAACCCCCTGCAATGAGCAGGGTCATCTTCAACTCGATCAGGTTGCTCAACGCCCTGTCCAACCTGACCTCGAATGTTTCCAGGGACGGGGCATCTACCACCTCTCTGGGCAACCTGTGCCAGTGTTCCACTACCCTCATTATAAAAATTTTTTTCCGTATATCTAGTCTAAATCTACCCTCTTTTCATTTAAAACCATTACCCCTTGTCCTATTGCAACAGGCCCTGCTAAAAAGTTTGCCCACATGTTTCTTCTAAGTCCCCTTTAAGTACTGAGAGGCTGCAATAAGGTCTCCCCGGAGCCTTCTCTTCTCCAGGCTAAACTTATCAGCTAAAGAATCAATTACAAGTTCTCACTCTCAATTGCCAACCGATTTGCTATCTCCCCAGAGATGGCTGCACTTCAGAAGTCAGAAAATGCATTTAATACGCACTACGTGAACAGAAATATTCAGCCCTTTACTTCCTGAAAGACATGCCAAAGCTATAGCAATACTAAAAATAAAGGGTTGTAACTAACTACTTTAAGAACTCTAAGGTAAACAGCACAAGTAGCTTAGGAAATATTTATCAAAATATTAATGTTGTAAGACAAGATTGGATCTTAGAGACAGGCATTTGTTATCTTTGCATTTAGCATAGGTACCAATGTTTGGTCAAGGTGTGCTCTATTTGAAAGGTCATAATAAATCACAGTTTCCCAGCACTTTCAGAGACAGAAGCATATGCTATTGATTCCTCAACGAGAGGGCTGAAGCAAAGCAAATCTAAGCCTCCAGTACTAAAAGTGCCTGTAAAATTGGCTTTAGAAGTTTAATACAGAGCCGTCTTGCAAACACTTTTATACTCTGAACCAGGTGTTATTACAAAACTACCAAGAAAAAAAAAAGTGGGTTGCTAGAGAAACAGACAGCCCATTCCTACCATGCGATACATAAACCCACAGTGAGAGCGGAAAAATACAGTCTGCTGCGTTCAAGTGTATTTTTTTTTTCTATTAAAAATAAGAACCATTTGGGAAACATGAATTATTTAGTACAAAACAAACAGAATCAATCCATATTAACGTGCACTAAGCAGCAATTTACGATTCACAACACCATTTTCACTTACAGCATTCACAAGATCACTCAATAATACATGAAGCTTTCCTAACGTTATTAGTATGACAACAGATACCAATGAACTTTAAGCCATTCAAGCTGGTTGTTTTAAACCAGCTCTTGGGAACTGACAGAACTGCCAAAGCACAGCTATGAACTCACTCATCATTCATTAAAATATTAATTAAGCCAGTAACTGTAGCAGTTTTAAAAGCAGAAAGCAAACCCAAAAGATAAATTCAGATATACTCAAAAAGAATGTAAAAGGAAAACTGTGTTTCCATTTGTAGAAAACGATAAACAGCAAATATATTAAATCAAGGGGGCCAAAGGTAGATGTATACTATATGTTTAGAGTCCACTTAAATTCTGAATAGCTTTGCTTACCAGACTAATTCTTCCTAGGCTGCTGAAAGTATCGAAGCATTGAATTGAAAGTAAGACACATTTCACATAACACCAACTGCTTTAAAAAGAACAAAAAAATACACAACCTACTTCCATACATTCTCTTCACACACGATCAAATATCATGAAAGGAGAGTCAGTGGCCAATTATGGAGACTTCTAACAACTAAGTATTCTCTGCATAAATTAAATTTCTGAAGTCATGATGAAAACATGTAATAATTTCCACATGCATGAGCATTCTTCTTAATGATAAAGCTTCATACCTCTTAACGTCTGTGTAAGTTTCATAAAAGCTTCACAACACCAAAACCTAATGCCAGGGCTAAAAACATACTGCCATAAGAAAGCTCAAGTCTTTAAGATCAGATGGAGGAGGGTGGCTTCTTCCCCCCACCCCCCCGTTTAATTTTAGAAGATGAAATAGTCTAAGGAGTTCTAACATTACAATTACCTTGCAATGAAAGCATTAAACCCCTATGCATATAAACTAACATATGCTGCTAGTCACACCATCAGCCTCAAAACAGGAAAGGAAGAAGTTGCACAGTAGCTGGTATTTTCCAACCCAAGAAATTAAGAGCAATTATTCCAGAATCTTTCAAGCATAACATCTTCAAAAAAATTATTAGAGACAGGTGACATATGTTGTTAGTTGTGACTAGTTGTTTGTGATTTTA
>NW_009635924.1:389-2756 GCF_000690535.1 Cariama cristata | reverse complement strand
GGGGGGGGGGGGGGGCGAAATCTGTATTTTTGAGACATGGAAAAAAATAAACCCCTAGAGTAGAACAACAAAACGCAAGCAAAAGTTGTTTCTGTAAGTACTCAGTCAGGGTGACTGGCTAGCCTGTCCAAAATTGATAAGATGAACCCTATAAGACAATATTTGGGCCTCAGGAACTCCTCTCGCCAGTTCACCTCTCACCAACAACTTCTAATCACTTCCATTGGTTCATCTATTTCAACAGTGTCAGTGGAGCACGGCAATGGAGAGACCTCTCAAACAGAAGAGGTACACAAATAAACTTCTTGTCACTAACCTTCATGTCCTGAGCACCTTGCAGCTTACAGGCCAGCTGCTTCCCAAGTCCCCCTGAGCTCTATTTAATGCCCTGGGACCAGATAAAACAAGGAAATGTAGCACTGTGTTCCTCTTCTCTCAGGCAAGCCCACACATACTAATCGCTGCAAGAAGAGGAATGGTTGGTCTTAGAATCTGGGGTAGCCAAAAATGTGACAGAAGTTAAGATGACCAAAGTCAAAACATTTCAAATTACAAAAACATTTGATTATTAAAAAAAAAGCAACATCCAGAGAAAAAAAAAACATCATGAACAATAGAAAAAACAAGTTTAGTACCGTCCTTGAGATGACTTTTCCCTACCCTAGCTCAGCATGCCTGTGAACTAACTTACACCTAGAACTATGAATCTGAACCATGAATGCATGCTATGAGGAATTTGAACTGTGAAACCTTTTCAGCATGTTCTCATCCTCAACATTCATTACATAGGACAATATATGTACAAGGTTATGACAACAAATATATATATAAAATGTGTGATTCAGGGTCAGTGGTAGAAAAACAGGTCTTCAGTATCTTGAGCAACAGTTTAATTATTCCTTATTAAACCCTAAAACCTCATCCCCATACCACACCACCTGCAAAGGCAGTCTCATGCACACTCCAAGATTATATTCAGTCTGGCAGTGAGATTTAACATACTAAGTTTCATCACGAAATCTATGAGAACGCAAAGCATTTCCTACCAGTAGGCATGAGAAAGCAGACCTGATTTTTCATTTCATCAACAAAATCCACACAGATTCAGACCTTGTTAAACACCAGTTTAAGAATGCAAACTTCATTAACCATGAAATTAATATCACTGCAGAATGCAAAAATGCACACTGTGTATTTGTACAAATCAGCTCCTTACAAATTTAATTATAAAACACTAGTCAAGAACACATTCATTATGCAGTTTACAGTTAAACAACAGTCTAGCTAACAGTCCAGAAGTTAGCTCTAATTAAACACAGCTTCAGAGTTTCTGGATAATTTATCATTTTAATAGTTTACAAGTGTCAACATAACTTATCCTTTTTCCTAAACATTTTATAATGTGAACGACATGCCTAATTATACTTGGAACAATCTTATTATCTGGAGCACAATTATATCCAGCAATCAGCTGAATATAATAAGAAAATGTAAGACATTCTGAGCCAACAATACAAAGAAGGGCATCAGACAACGGTTAATGAAAAGTGCAACTTATGTACAGATTACAGATTATTTGTCTAAATTGGTACCTTATTTTTTTTTTTTCTCTTAACTTTTACTGGCACGGCATTTCAAGAATCGTTGCTGCATTTAATGACATCAGAACGTTAATGACCTGACACAAGCAGGACATTAAGCCACCCAATAAAATGCTATTACAATCTCTATCCAACAAAGAATCAGACATCTTGCAAGCAGTTTTAATCAAAAAAACCAAGGAAAGGTAGTTTAAGCAGGACTAAACGTTATGAAAAAATATTTCTCCTATTGTCAGTAAATGCAAAGACACATACCTAAGTATGCTACAAAACAAGATTTGTCTTCTGTTTTTTAAAATAGAAAACAATTCCAAAATTGTTATTCCTAAATTTGTTTCAGGTTATTTTCTTCACTTAAAAAAGGATCAGCTGAGCAGTTCCCAACACTATTATTACTTGCTTTTGTACAACATGAAATTTGTCAGCAAGATTTGTCTTTTTCAGGAGAGCTCACAATGGACAGAATTTATCCCAACTAGGTATTTCATATTTTAAAGAGTACTACAGTATTAGCACGGTAAAATAAAGCAATTTACTCATGTGGTTGCATTTTTTTTTTTCCTGCTATGGCTTGTAATGCATCTCTCATTTTTGTCTCAAACACGGATAAGGATGTCACAGAGACACTGAAAGGACTGATGATTTATTTAAAACACACAAGAAGCAGCCATGTAACATAGATGCAAGTGATACCTCACCATCTGGGGACAACAAAACGTTTGATCATTGTAAGGCATAATTTACTCGGTCGTGACCAAAGTGACCT
>NW_009635924.1:0-358 GCF_000690535.1 Cariama cristata | reverse complement strand
CTGTCCCACGTCCTGCAGCCACAAGCAGCCACTTAACCTGCAGAATAATAGCTACTATAGCCCACTACGGTACTGATCGTTACTAATTACCATGGATTGGGCCGGAAGGAGCAAGAGGATGAAACACCTTCTTTCTGCTACCACCAGCCCACCCCGTTTCTTCCTTGGCCTCCAGCCAGGTGGGAGAGGACTGCGTCCCCCCTTCACGTCAGCTGGACATTCAGCCAAACCAGCAGTCTGACTGCCAAGTAAGACCATTATTTACTTTACGAGTGCAGCACTTCGCTACCCCCCAACCCCGAAGCCCAGGGGAAGCCCTGCGGGCCGGGCTCGCCGGAGCTCTCCAGGGTCCTCCCCG
>NW_009635923.1:26904-29551 GCF_000690535.1 Cariama cristata | reverse complement strand
CCGCGAGCGCGTCAGGCATGTGATGGTAATTTAGGCCCTGGGAACCTTTCCGGTAGGTGAACAGAAAAAGAGCAGAAGCGGGGTGATTTCTGAGGCAGACTCATTTTGCTGGTGAAAGGGAATTAGAGGAGTGCCCCCTCCCTTCCCCACAGTAGCGTCAACACCTTTCTTTTTCTGGTTTTCCCTCGAGTCGCTGATTGTTCTCATCCCTAGAGCAGTTCAATGGGTAGAAACGTAGCGAGGGCATTGGCAGCTTTTACCTCGGCATCATCCAGCCCTGCTGAGAGGCACTCGACGCACAACAGTGGTAAAAATGCTGGCAGAGGTACGGCCCCGCTCGCGCTGGCTCTGCTACCGCTCCTGCCGCCAGGCAGAGGGAAACGGAACGGCTCAGAGTCTGGGGTTGGAGGAGTCAAAGAGATTGTGAATCCTCGGAGGTGCGTGTGTTGCCGCTGGCTGGATTTCCAGCGATGGGGGATTGAGCTGGTCTCTGACAAGGCAGCAAATCCGGAGCTGCCGTGCTGGAGAATGCTCTGAGGCGCTCTCTGCAATCAGGCTTGTTGAGTCGCTGCAGCTTTTCTCTGCGCCAAGCGGTGTTTCTCTTTTGGATGGTTGTGGTGTTAAACGCTTCAGCAATAAAGAGGCTTTGTTGTGGTCTCTGTAGCATTGCTTTTGCCTTGGCTAGCAGCAGCCTTTTTGTTTGAGTAAATGCTTTCCCTGGAGTTGGCTGTGGGGGCATGTGTGGGCACGTGTGTGTGTGTGTGTGCGTGCCTTTGCTTGTGGGTGTACATTGGACGCAGCTGTGAGCAGGCAATTCTGGTAGGTTCAGCACTTGCCCAAACTTGTTGTTCGTGCGCGCCAGAACAATGTGCTTTTCCTCATGGTTGGGAATGCTGGCCACTGTCGCAGACTTTTTAACAGTGCTTGAGTGAAATTAATGGCCACTTGCCAGCTGCAAGCAGAAACTGTTGCTAGCACCTGGCCCAGTCCTGTATTTAGTCTCAGGAAGAGATGAGCATTTGCTGCATCAAAGGAAGGACCAAGCCATACGGATCCTGGCCAGTCTGTGCTGTGGTGGGGCTGCAGCTGGACAGACGGTTCCCTGCTCGTCACACTGCAGGGATCAGCTCTCACCCAGCAGCGTACTGTATAATGCATGAGCGAAGGTCATACAACGACCTATTCCTTTGGAGCTTTGTAATTTATTTCCTTTGGCACAGGTATCCTGGTTAGTTCCACCAAAGTTTCAGGGGGGCTCAGTTCAGCCCCGCTACAGGCTGGTAATAGAAACACACAACTCCCCAGCTTTTCCTCATCTTCCTCCCGTTTATGTCTCCAGGGTTAAAACCCAGTCCAGAATCCCCAGACCAAATTGAAATAGAATTTAACATTCAAAGATTCAGGCTCCCTTTAGGCTCTAAGGAACAGAATGTCATCCTGTCTCGCAGTTAATAGCTGCTGGGTAGTCGTTTCAAAGCCATTTCTTTTCAGCGAGCTCTACCATAGCAAATCCCAGCAGAGAATGTATTTCTGGCCTGGACGTGCCTCTAATCCCACAGCTGAGTCTTACGTGTGATCTCTTTTGAAATGCTAGATCTATATATTTTTTTAAAAAAAAATTCCAGACAGCCATATTTCTAGGACTTGGCATTTAGAGTAGCAACAAGGTTGTTTATAGGAAGAGAAGGGAAAGGACGGAAGGATGATGTTGACCTAGCAGCCCTACAAACCTACCGCACTTAATCCACTTATCGCTCTGAATTCCTGAAGCAGATAAATGCTGATAACAGTTAAAACACATCACTGACAGGAGCAGCATGTTCTGTCCTCTAGAAATACATCAATGCTGGAAATTGCAAAGCTGTGCGCTACCATGGGGATGAGCGTGATAGAAGAGCAGAGGAAGCCCTTGGTGTTCAGCAGAGCTCTTCCACAGGAGGGTAGTAAGCCCCTGCCCCCTTCTCCCTCCCTGCCCCAACTACCTTGAGATGCCGTTCAGGCCTGAGAAATGCTGCCGAGCACCGTTGTGACCCCACAGCACCCCAGAGCCACAGCTGCCTGATCTGTGCCCACTTATCTGAAATACTGAGCTGGCCCCAAGTGCCTTGTTACCGCTCTCGATTGTCCCTGCTGCTCAGCGTTAAGACCTGCGAGGAGCGATTTCCAGCTGAGACCAGCCCCGTGCAGCTCACGTCAGCATGTCTTGGGGAGAGGAGTTGGTTTTGGCTAATCTGAGCTAAACCTTCCCTGGAGGAGTGCAGCTGCTGCACCAGCCTTGCAGAGCCACACAAAGCCACTTGCTCTTCTCCCCATCTGTCAGGGCTCTCAGCAAGGTACCGGAGCCGTCCCTGGGCTCAGAGGGCTGCAGTGGCCGCAGCTGCGTGCCACCCCCTGTGTCAAGACCCCTTCCTCCTGAGGACCTGTCCCAGGCTGAAAGGGAGAAAAAAATGCTGTAAACCAAAGGTTGCTTTGCAGGACCAAGGTTTGCTTCAAACTTTGGAGGGATAAAATAACTGACGACGTGCAGTTTACAGGCTCATCTAGCTTCTTAGGTCTTTCCCTGCACAGCCATCCCCCACCAGTCACAGAATCACAGACCAGTTGGGGCTGGAAGGGCCCTCTGGAGATCACCCAGTCCAACCCCCTG
>NW_009635923.1:26199-26885 GCF_000690535.1 Cariama cristata | reverse complement strand
GCATCGAGTCCAGACGGGTTTGGAACAACTCCAGAGAAGAAGACAACACAACCTCGCTGGTCAGACTCTGCCAGTGCTCTGCAACCCTCACAGTACAGAAGTTCTTCCTCATGTTCAGGTGGAACTTCCCGAGTTTCAGTTTGTGCCCGATGCCCCTTAACCTGTCGCTGAGCACCACTGAAAAGACTCTGGCCCCATCCTCCTGACACCCACCCTTAAGGTATTTGTAAGCATTGATGAGATCCCCCCTCAGTCTTCTCTTCTCCAGGCTGAACAGACCCAGCTCCCTCAGCCTTTCCTCATCAGGGAGATGCTCCAGTCCCCTCATCATCTTCGTTGCCCTCCGCTGGACTCTCCCCAGTAGTTCCCGGTCTTTTTTGAACTAGGGAGCCCAGAAGTCTCCACAGCACAGCACCCCGTGTGAGCGGGCACCCTTGAAATTGCAGCAAAAAGTGCTTTCCTGTGGACAGTGCAAATGTCTCACAAGAAGTGTGAAAGGAGGAAGCTGTCCAGAGAGAAGTGAAGACCTCTCAGACATCAGAGGTTTTTGAGTCAGACACTGCTCAGCTGTTGCATTGCAGATGTCTTAGCTGAAAACAAGCTTTCATGGAAATCAAAGGCTCTTCATGAGTACAGGCGGCCAGGATCCTCCCACAAAAAGAGGGTTTTCTTCTTCAAAGGGCTCT
>NW_009635923.1:0-26168 GCF_000690535.1 Cariama cristata | reverse complement strand
TCCCTACAATAGATTTCTTAAGGTTTGCCTGCATTGCGAAGCTGATTCAGAGCCAGCATCGTGTGGATCTGAAACATCCCAGCTGTTAGGGATGGGTTCGCTGCCTGGTTGTTCTCACTTCTAGAATATGTGCACCTTCCTCCGCAGTGACCCAGTGGAGGGAAGTTTTGTGGGGCCATTCCTCTGTGCTGACTGCTGATGTGGGCACTGGTTTTCTGTGTTGAAGGCAAACCTGGTGATCCCACGCTTGAGTTTTCACATAAAGGTGCTGGTGATGGTGCTGCTTTGCCCTGAACCCGCACCCTGCAGCACTGCTCAGTAGCTGCTCCGGGTGAACAAAGCACTTGATTAAGATAATTTCAAGTGAGGTGCCCTTATTCTAAAACCTGGATGGTCCATGCAGTGAGATAATCAGGAATAGCTGTTCCAAAACAACTGGGTAAACAAATCCTTGCAAAATTATGGTAAAAATCCCACTGTGCCATTTTTAAGCTTGTCCATCACTCCAGAGTCGGTTCAGTCCTTCCCCGAATTTGACTACATTCACTTCAAAGGGCCTCAATCGGCATCAGTCAAAGCACTTTTTTTTTTTTCCATATTCCAACATGAGGCTTCGGTCACTGTGGAATGTGACAGTTTGCTTTAATGCGTGTGATATTTTATGGTCATTGGGAGAAAAAACTGTATGCGTCCAAGAGCTTCTGGGCTAATCTTTGGACACCCACTGGTAGGTATGACACCACAGTAATCGTACAGGGAAATGAACCCCGGTGTGGGGAGGAGTCTGACCGAAAAGCAGAAGAGCCTGCATCTGCCAGGAACAGCTTGCCAAAAGCAGCGTCTGTCCGTCCCTTCGCAAACGAGAGGGGGTCAACCAGCCACCCGGGTGTGGAAATACCTGACAAACCCCCCATCTCTTTTGCCTTTTGGATCTTCTGGTTGCTTTCTTACAGCCTTTGACCCCCATCATGGCCTCTAATCTAAAAGTCATCTTCCTGTTTCCTTGGTTGCTTCAGTGTGGAGGTAAAAAAAAACCCAAACGTTTCTTTATTCCTTTTGTTTACTCTCACGTTTGTGCATATTAGAGCTTTTCCAGCTGCTATCTTTTGCTAATTTCCAGAGACCCCCTCTAGGAATTTGCACGCTGCTGCTATTTCTGTCTTTTAAGCATTTCAAAGCTGAGAGAGAGAATCCTCAAGAAAGGAGGAACATGGGAGAAGGGTTAGATAACCTAAATAAAATGGTTTGGCTTTTTCCCTGGCATGTTCTTCTCAAGCTAATGGCTCCTGGGATACTGTAAGAAGATGGATCTCTGCTCTGTTTTGTTACAGCAGTGCTTAGCCATGTCTTGTATAGAAACTATATTCATGTGTGTTCTGCTGGGTAGAGATGAGGAGGAGGATGATGAACGATGAATGTTTTTTAGAAAATAAGTCCCAGAAGAGACCGCTCAGGTTATCGCTCCCACAGCGTCTGCAGGATTTTCTGTGACCGCCTTTCCATAATCCTATACCTAGTGTACACAGGACTGTGCACTCACAACGACTGAGCTGTACTGTATTTCCTTTGCCTTTACAGCTACAAACCTTTTTCTAGGGATGTAACCTAAGCTCTTCCTTACTCCCAGGCTATCGTCCCTGGCTATGTCATCTGGACAGTGGCCGTGCCCTCCCTCCGGTGTTGCCCCCCACCCAAGGCTTCCTCAGTGCTCAGCATCCAGCAGCCCCAAGTCTGAGTTGCCTTTTCCGATGCCGAGTCCCGCTGTGCCGAGGTGATGCTGCTGTTGCGAGGCAGCGTGAGTGCGTGATGACAGGAAAGCGAGCCTGGCTGTGCTCTGGCACAGCTTTAATGCCTTGTTATGAGCCTGTTCAAAGATGCAGAACCCCAGGGAATCCCATCAAAAGCATGAATGGAAAAGCCCGCCCATCCCCTACTTTCTCTCTCTACTTTTTTTTTTCCCCCTTCTATTTTCATGTCTCTGAAAGAATCCTTCATTTTGTAGGAAGACTTGCGTGTAAGTTTCCAGTTCCCTTTTTTAAAGACAACGATGGTTTGCACAGGCCTCCTCTTAAGTTGCTTTATAGGTGGTGTTATGTCAGCTGCCAAACAAATAGATCCAGAGGCTGCCTGATGTTAAACCCAGATTTGGCTGGGAAGCCAAAGAGGTCCTGTACCCCAGGCTCCTTATTATCCTGTAGCCCACTCTTTGTTTTTTTTTATTTTTTATTAAACAAAACAAGGAGTGAACTATGGTATGGTTCCCCATCTGTGCTTATCCATCCTCTCTTGTAACTCCCGACATCATTGTCTGCTGAGTTGCAGTGACAGATCACTTTCAACAGCCCTGTCTGTGTAGGTAGGAAGCACGTGAAGGGCATGATCTCCCATCTGTCTGCCTAAGATACTGTCACGTATAGATACTTAAGGTCTCCAGTCTTCTGCAGATAGTTCCCGTATCTAGCATCGAGTCTTGCGCTTTGCTGCCCGTTTACAGGAGCGAAAGTTTGGAGTGATTAAGCTGCATCTTATTTCTCATGGCCCCGGTGCTGGCCCCCGTACACAATATGCAATTTCCTTCCTCACTCATGCTTCCGAAATACACAGTCCCGCTGATAACACCTGCCTGCGGACGGCACCTTCACTGACGCGGAGTCATCACCTGCTCACACGTAGATGCCCAAGCAGAGGTTCAGGAGATGTCCAGCTAGTGTTTGTCTTGGAAAATCGCTTTCTATTCCTCTGCCCGAAATACAGTCTCACACCGCTACAAAATCAGTTCGCTTCCTCCTTCATTTCCTGCCTTTCTGCGTGCTGGCGTTGTGCGGAGGAGCTCACAAGGGAAAAGGAGAAGCTTGTGAATGCAACAGGCTATTGCAAATCACACGGCAATTACCTAAGAGATGTGGCAGATCACCCAGGGCACGTGCTCTGAATCACTCCGTGTTTGACAAGGGCCAACGCTGCGTGCTACGGGCGCGCTTCCTGACATAATTTGCACAGTGTGATCCTGTCTTTGGGGCAGCAGCCCTCTCCTGACTTACAGTGATGTTAGATGACTGCTAACGATTATTGCCCTTACAGGGGGAAATGTGGATGTACAGCAGAAACCTCCAATCCAGGTTGCGCTGCTCAAGGAAGGAATATCCATCCCCTGTAAAGTCATCTTCCCTTACATGCCGAAATACACCAGATTTTCAATCATCTATTACTGGATTAATTCAATGGGCCAGAAAACGTCTATCTATAGAAGGTCGGAAAACGTACCCATCCCTTCTGGAAAAGAGAATAAGACTGCTACTGTATCTTACAACCACAGAATCATACCACTCGAAAACACCTCTTCTACGGGCACATACTACTGCCAGGTCAAATGGAGTGACATCGAGAAAATGGGAAAAGGAGTGTTTGTTCTTGCTAGAGGTAAGTGAACAACCAGAAAGGGAGGGCAGGCAGTTAAAAATCAGCTGGATCTGGCTATGAAAAGATGACCTCCGCTCTTTTTCCTCTACCCAAACACGCTATGAAGTCAGGGGGGAATACTACTTATGCCCAATCCTTAGTGCCATCAGAGTTGAATGCACTTCACACAGGTGACCTGGGCTCCTGTTCCCAGTGCACAGATGGGGACGTGAAGATGCAGTCATTTTTATCTGCCCTGCCGCAGCCTCCTGGGAACAGCAGGCTTCAAGTCAGGGTCTAACCAGGGAGCCTGGGCACAGGGTCAGAGGGTGCTTTTAGGTGTCAGTGTTCAGGATTTGGCACTTAGCAGTGTGACAGAGGCGGTCAAACACAAGGTCAGTCGTTAGGGTGCTCGCCATAATCTGATGTACAGGTTAGGGGCTCACGAAGAGGTGAGGGGCTCACCGTGATTCCCTCCCCCTTTTCCATGTGGTACCAGGAGATGGTTGGTTGTTAATGCTCAGACTGGAAAGCAAGGGAGAGCTTCGTGCCAAGATAAGAGGAATGTTCTAGAAAAGTGACGAGGACATGCGTGCTGCTGACTGGCTGGCTTTGCATTACCGAATGCTGGATATGAAAAACTTCTTAGAAAGTGTAGATGCAAAGAGCCGTGATGAAATAGCTTTGCTAGAGCGGTCAGAGGATGCCTACAGTACGCGTCCTGCTAGTGTGTATAGCCTGTGTGCTTTCCACCATCTATCTTTCTGCCCCTATCACTAAAGACCTTTGCCAGCCTCTACCTACCGCCTTCCTTGGCTCTCATCGTTTTGTCACCTCCCTCTAACCTACATGAAGTGCAGCTGCTTGTATCCTGTCTCTTCTGCGTGCTTCTTCACCTGCACCCTGCTCTCTGTTCCGTCAGACGAGGTTTCGAAGGGTGTGTGCACCTGTGCCACCGTATTCTGCACTGCTGCTGTATTTTAGTTCTCTCAAGGCTCTTTCCAGGGTTAAAAATGCAGCAGGATTGTAACTTGCACTCACACTGTGAATCTTTTGCCTCCTTTCTTACAGGTACAGGGTACGTAGAGACCTCTTATGGGTGGGAAGTCCTCATTACCCTTTTTTTTCTTGCTGCACTGAGCATCGCCGCAACAGCTCTGCTTCTGTGGAAAAGAAAGGCAAGTTATAACCAAATAAAAAGCAATACCTGACACGACCCATTCTAGGAATTTATTTCATTTGCTTCTAACTTGGCTGGATTGGAAGTCCCCGTGCTGAAATTTTCCATGCTGGGTGTCTGCCTCGGGTTTATTTTCTTTAAGTTCGGTCTTTCTGAGAAAAAAGATTACAGGAAAGACAAAAGGAGTCATTGATTTGTCCATTAAAGAAATTCTGGTAATCATTTTGACTCTGGCATGTTCTGCTTTAGAGCAAGGGGGGCGAGAAGTCACACTAGCAGTGTGCTGGCCCTGAGAATATTCGAGGCGATGGAGCCTTGTGATGGGCTTTTGGAAATTCGCAGTTTGTGCATGCTCAGTCATGGCTCTCGTCAATTTGGAAGCTCAGTTGTCTAAAGGAGCCTCTGCGAGGCTGCCTTTCCCCACGGTGCCAGACAGACAGGTCATGCCCTGTGCACCCAAGCAAGTCTGCTGCAGCTTTGGTGGCAGGAGGAGGGCAGGGCTCTCCCTGTTTCTAATCCTCCTTCAAGACGGAGGCTACTCTGGTTCAAGGACACAACCTGATTGCAAAGAGACCGTGCAACTGTGGTCCTGAGCCATGGCTTGGGCACCACAGAAAGCAGTCGGCAGTGTTGAGGGGATGGGGACCAGAGCCTTGGGCATGTGTTTGGCAGAGAAGATGTTAAGAGACAGAGTGAGAGAGGAAAGTCAGGACAAGGATCCCAAGGAAGCCTGTGTGGAAGTCCAAACTAACTGGAAAAACAGAGAGAGACAAGGACCTGAGGAGCAACCTGCTTTAGTTGGGTCTGCTTTGAGCAGAGGGGGATTGGACTAGACAATCTCCAGAGGCAGGTATCTTCCAACAGCAGTGATTCTGTGAGGCTGGAAGAAGGAGCCTTGAGAGGGAAACTGGGACTGGAATCTGGAGTGAGGAAGCACTGGAGCTTGGAGGAGGGAGTTAAGACTGGACTGACAGGGCCCCTTGGGTGAGCAGACCAGTGGCACAGGTTGGGACCAGCTGGGTAAGGAAGTGGAAGCTGGGATGAGTAGCTGAGAGCAAAGGGGAAACCAGGAGTGGGCAAGAAAGGATGTAGAGAGCAGGAGAAGAAAAGCCGAAAGTAGGGCTGAAAGATCTGGATGAGACAAGGGCCCTGTGGAAAAAAACTCTGGAGTCCTGATACTGGAATCCCTGTTGTTTGGGGAAAACCTACTGTTCCTCGTACCGCCACCCCCAGGCGTTCAAATGGCATCCTCTGCATTCTTCCAGAGATCTCAAGGCTGGCTTAAAAAAAAAAAAGATGTCTTTTAGAACAGAATTTGGGGAGTGTTGTTTTCTAGGTAGAGTATGCCCCATATTTACTCTTTCAAGCTGCTCTGCCACCATGACAGCAGACTCTCTGAGTGCATTTGGATGTGGAGGCTGTCCTGCTGGTACCGTCCTACGACTCTAAGGAGCATCAGGCTTCAGCACACACCGTCAGAGATCATGAGGTTGAAAACGGAATGGCAGCACTTGGCAGACCTGCTAATCTCGTGAGACTCACCTTGCAGGCAGTCTGATGGAAGGGGAAGGAGCGTAAGCGGCAGAGTGACTAGGCTGGAGACAGGCCCCCATCTCTGCTTGCCTAGACACTGTCTCCGTTGGGATGAGGAGGGAGGCACTGTCACGACTTGCCGATTGGCATCTCTGGGTTTTGAGGTGGGCCTGCAAGTCTCACACCTATGGGCTCTCCGTGGGGCCCGAAGAGATCGTGCAGTCATTACATTTGCACTCCTGCAGAACACAGCCCATATTTCTCACCACAGCTTGCTCAGACCTGCTGGTTTAAAAATGTTTATCTTTAAGAGAAGCTATTTAGCATCCTCCTTAGTTACTAATGGACTGGAAAGCAGTTCATCGTTTTCATGTGATGTGAATATAATCATCCCACTTCTTTCCGAATTAGAACAGAGATACTTAGCAAAGCCTTCTGCCTTTTCTGCCTCCTCTCTTGCTTGCTGAGCAGGGCTAACCCTTATCTGTGCATGAATGGAAAGTGTTCAAGGAGAACTCATCTGATGCAAGAAACATTTCAGAGGAAGAAATCTTCTTCCTTCAACTCTGTGCTGAACTTCCACGTTAGTGTATCAGTGACTATATGTCATCGTTAATGGTCGTCTGGCGCTCCCCTCTAGACTGCGAATTAGCAAAAGCTTCCTGGCCAAATCCTGACAAAAGTCACTGCATTGGTTTAGTGGTGGACTTGGCCATGCTAGGTTTATGGTTGGACTTGATGATCTTAAAGGTGCTTTTCAACCTGAATGATTCTATGGTTCTATGCATTTTGCCCCTCTGAAATTCCCACACACGCTTTGAACAGGGCCCTGCTTTACGCTCTGTCTTACAGCATTGTTGTGTGCTGTTAAATACTTAAACTCTCCGTCTAGCAAAGTTTCAGTGGCGGAAGTGATTTGTATGTGTGCACAGAGCCCAGTTCTCCTTTCCTCTGCTCTGGTGTAAGGCACCGGGACTCCTCCACTTTACCCTGTGGTGAGGAAAGGGACCAGCCCGCGTTGTGCAGAGCGTGCCAGCCCTCTTTGCTGTGGAAGCACTCAGGGGGTCTGCGAGCACCTGGCTTTGGCATGACGTTGGTGTTCACTTTGCCTTCGGGGAGATGGTGTTTTCTCCAAATGTGTCATTTGGTGTCTTGTCCTGACCAGGTGTTGTGCCCTAGAAGGAGCCAGCTAAATATCCTGACACAGAAGGTGGAAACGCAGCCCCCTTCAGCCAGCCCACCACCACCACCTCCGGTCTATGACGTGAGTACCAGAATCGCCCTCCATCCCTTCTGTCCACAGTCACGGTACAACCCTTCCTTTCCCTGCCCCGCCACGGTACAGACACCACCAGTATCACGATGTGAAGCATCAGCAATACCTGCACACCAGCCTGGTACTGGTGACCTTGCTCCTGTGCTCGGCCCTGCTTAGCTTCTCCCAGGACTGTGCGTGTTGGGTGTCTCCATCCTGGTCCCACTCGTGGCCTCCCCAGAGCCAAAGGCTTGCACCGTGCTGGGCTGGGCAGCACCCTGCTCTCTGCCAGCAGCGTGGTGGCACAGAGCAGCAAGCGTGGAGCCAGAGAGGGTTCCTGCTGGTAGAGGTAGAAGGGACTCCAGAAGTCAGGAAGGAAGGGATCTCAGCCCCACATTGTTCTGCAGAGGGTCTCAAGGACATGCCCTGCCTAGCTGGAGAGTGAGGGCTCAGGGAAGGGATGGAGAGAAGCGCTCCCCCCAACAACCCCAGCTGTTCAGAGCCCCTGCTATGACACCTTCACTGGTGTCAGCATCACACACCACTGCAGTCCTGAGAAGACTGTCTTGCTCTCAGAGGGAGAAGGGCAGGAAGAAAGTGAAAGGAGTCTCTTTTTTGGAGCATTTCCCTTTTCATTGTGTAGGATCTCCTTTTCCATTCCCCCCACTGGGGAACGCCGATGGCTCCCACTCCTCGAGCCCAGTAGCTGCAGCGTCGTAGGTAATGGGATTGGAGTGGCTCTCCTGAAATGTCAGGCCCAGACCTCAGCTACCTCAAGTAACCATGACCCCTAATCCTATTTACAACCCGTCCAGCTCCATTTTAAATGGATTCCCTTTTCTCCCATGGGAGGGCTGCTCCACTAAGAAGGGAAGGGTGTTGTTTTTTTCCCCCCGTGATCTGTGGGACAAACAAGAGGGAATAAAATGAAAGTGAGTAGAGAAGGATGTTGCCTGAATATTAGGAAACCTTTCTGACTGCGAGGTCTATAAGGGCTGGAAATGTCTCTCCGAGGAAAACCTGTAAGCTCTGCTGCATTAATCATTTAAAGTAAACAAAGCGAAGCTCTGGAGGATTTACTACAGAGAGGAGCAAAGCTCTGCCAAGGAGGCAGGAGACCTGATAAGGGGCAGATATGAACGAGAGGATGGGCCTGCCCCCTCCTCCTTCTCACTTTGGGGGGGGGGGGGCACCATTTTGTGGCCATTTAATTTATGGAGTAGAGGTTTTAAAAAAAGCCCTATGTATTGTACATGATATGTTTATTCTGGGCAAAAAGCAGTGCTTTGAGTAAAGGAGGTTGCAGGTTATAAACCTTTTCATTTGTATCAAGTAATTTCTTTTTAATTCGGGCTTATAAAAATCCGAATGGGTAGTTTCCTGCTGCTGAAGTGGATGATTTCTGCGAGGAGACAAAAAAAAAATCAAATCCATTTCTCGCTCAGTCGGCCTCGTCATGCATCCTTAGCTCCATCTTAATTACATGTTTCATCATGTTGTTCTGTTCAGGAGGCCCCACTAAGGCTAATATAGCAAGCCAGCAGAGCCAGCCTTAGGCACAGGCAGTCCCGGGAGCTGGCTGGGACCCCGTGCTCGCAGGAGCCCTATGGACCTGGCCCAGCCAGCCTTCCCCCAAAGCCTGTTAAGCACACACCAGCTGTGCGGGGCTCTCGGCCAGCCCGGTGTGCAGGGCAGGTGGCTCAGCCCTCTTTGGCAGAGCTGCAAGCAGCCTCGGACCATCTCCTGCCTGCTGCGGGGGGTACGAGCCTGCCCCACGGGAGGTTACTTTATGGTGGAGCAGCTGCTGCGAGGTGACTCGTTCAGGCGTGAGGCAGCAACTCCTGCCGCAGACGTGGCACACGGTGAGAGCAGGGCTGCGAGGTGAAGAGCGGGGAGCACGGGCCTGCGAGGTTTAACAGGGAAGTTAGTCGGGGAGAAAGGGTGAGAGCCCGGGGATGGAGACCCTGCGTCGGATGAGCCCTCAGGACGGGTTATGGGAGTGGAAAGTCGACAAACTTTATTTCCTTTGCCCCATTGCTAAATTTTGTTGGGACTCTGCACGGTGTAAACCCAGCCCTGCAAACTGCGTTTGAAATTAGGTGCGTTGTGAGAACCTGTTGGTGTTAAATTGGGTGTTGAACACAGTGCTTAATTCATGGGGAGGGCAGAAATCTGTGGTCAGCATTGGGGCAAGGAAAGGGGAAGGACAGGTGAGAACTCCAAGTGATGAGATAAAAAAGGAGGTCAGAGATTAGGGAACAGGACAGGACGCCAGCACGTGCCAGATGTGAAGGAAAGCAAGAGGTCAGAGTCTGGTAAAAAGTCGGATCAGGGAAGCACAGTGTCTTTGCAGGCCTGGAGCTGGGTGCAGGAGCAACAGGAGGCAGCGCTGGACATCAGAGTTAGGGCTTGGAACTGGCTGGTGCAGCTCATTAAATGCTTTGGGTTATCCTACGTGGCAGCAAGGCTCACCCCTGGCATGAGAAGGGTCCTGGCGCACCTTCTGCAAAGCCATCCTGCTTCCAGGAGCAAATGCCTTCCCCAACAGCTCTTCCAGCTGCCGCCGTTTACCGGGTGGTCCCTGGGGTGGGTGTACGCAGTGAAAAGCAGCAGGTAGCAAAAAGCTCCGGTAATAAGGGGGCAGCTGGGCACCCACTTTGTTTTGACTACGATGCCAGGTTGTCCCTTGACCTTTTTGTCCTTCTCCAGCCCCGGAGCCGCTCTGCCTCACTGACCCAAACCTGTATTTTCCTCTGTCTTCCAGCTTAGCTGCCTAGTTAACGAGCAGCTTGGAAATAACAATCCGAGGGACTCGCTTCATCCGCTTTACACTTCAAACAAGCTTTTTTGAGCAGCAAACAGAACTCCTGCAGCGCAGGCGGGTTCCAGAGCACAGGAGCTTTTCCCAGTGCGAGGGAGACAAGGAGGCTGCTTGGGGATGGGAAGGCATCTGCCAGCAGGGAGAGGCCTTGTGCGCCTCCACTGTGACAGTAGCAGGTGGTCAGTGACCAAGTAAAAGTAATTAATTTGCAAATGGCAGTTGGAGACACCAGCTTTCCAACTGGCTTGTGGAGGGAGGGAATCTTTTTTGGAGGTTAAACACCAAAAGGATCCTTCTTGCTGGCGAGTGGCTTCAGACTGGAGCAGTGAAAGAGGCTGCCTGTCCTGCCAAGGGGACATGGAGCCAGGCTGCTGGGAGCGCAACACGCGGGACGAGGCCGTTGATGCGAGCATCACAAAGAGAATTGAAAATGAGGACGGGGAAATGGGATTTTTCTGTGTGCGCATGTGCACATGCGAATAGTTAGGAATATCTGCGTAGGCAAGCGGGTTGTTGGGAGTGGGAAGCAGACAGGTGAAATAATTTGACTGTTCCTGAAGGAGGAGTGGGAATGGGAGAGCTGTGTGGGGCTCCATTCACTGCGACCCCCTCGTGTCTGAGGGCCAGTTTGTTCCAAGCCTTGCTCCCAAATGCTGCTCCTCTATCATCTGGTTCTGTTCAAAGCACTATCCCGCTGGCCAAAAGATGCCAAGTATTTGCAACTCCGGGTGAAATGATGAGGCTTCAGGTGCTTGACAGCAACAGAATCAAACCTCCACGTTTTGCTCGTCCTCCTCGCCGTGTTGCAGGGCACCTCGCTCCCTTTGCAGTCTCTCCACTAATGCCATCTGCCCCTCTTGCAGCCGGAGCTCCTCCCATCTTCCTGTTGCCAGAGAAACAGCCACCTTGGCAACCTGCTGTCATCCTTGAAACACACATGGAAAAGCCCTCCTGATTGTTATGTTTGATCCTTCAGGCAGATCTGGAACATCACTCAAACTGACACGCATCTCCCATGACACGATTACCCGCGAGACTGGCGGGTGCATACGCGTGTAGGGCATGCGTGTGTTCCTCTTGTGTGGGACCACGGATACATTTGAGGGCTTGGGAGTGTACTGATTTTTTTCTTTTATTGTTATTTGCTCACTCTAAGAAGAAAGGAGAGTTCTGGCTTGGAAAAAACCCCCAGTCAATAAAAAGAAGTCATGCCCGATGTAGGGTTTCCCATTTTTGGCAGCCCCTGTGCTTCAGGACCTTCAGTCTCATTCCTCTTCTCACCTTTCTGTGCCCAGAATAACCATGAGCAAGAGCTTGTGGGTGTCAGGCACCTAAGCAGTCCTGGGCGATGCAGAGCGCTGCCCGTTACCTGTGGTCCCCATGGTGCACAACGTCCTTTCATGTGGCACAGGGGTCTTTATTGCATGTTCTGGGACAATTTGGAGCAGAAGGAGGCAGGGGCATTGGTATTCTTCGCCACTGCCTTACATGGGGTAGGTAACTTCAAAGCCTGTCTCTGTGAGCCTGAAAAAGGAAGACGATGCAGCTGCATTGTAGAGATTTCAGGGCAAAAGGATTTTCTGTTTGCCCGAGTTCAGGTCAGGAACTTCAAAATTCTGGAGATGGCAGGCGTTCCTAAAAAATGTCAGGCATGAGATGGGGAGCAACCCAGTGGGCAATTAGTTGTCTTAAACCTGAGTAATTTATTTGACCCCTGCTCTCCTTTCTCTTCCCTGTGCAGAGCCTGGATTTGCAGCAAGTTGATGTCTATTCTGTCCTCAAGAGCAACACAAACAACCCGTCACCCAGGAAGAGTCCTCCAGGGGAGGTAAGGGCTGGGGCCCTGTTCTTGGAGAGTTCCCTTATGCACTGGGCGCATGGGGGAAGAAAACCCACAGAGTTGCCACGGCCCTAGCGGTGTGTGTGTCTCCAGTCCCACCAAAAGCGGAAAATGGGACGTGGCATCTGCTCGCCAGCTGGGCTGCACATGTAGCCTATCTTCCCTCTTCCGGCAGAACCCTTGCTCCTGCAGCTCTACCAGATCTGGCAGTCCCGGTTTCACGCAGATGCTTTGCTGTATGACGTACGCTGAAAGGCATCGAGGGGTTTGGCATTGCTGTTCCCTCTGAACGGGACGGACGTTCATGGAGAGTTGGCCAGATGCTGCTCCCTACTATTCCCTTTCCAGATTATTTAGGCAGCTGAGAAGTCCTCTGGGGTAGAGGAATCTGTGCAGCAGGGGCAGACCTTGGGCACAGCTTTGCTCTCACTGGCATTAAGCGCCTGAGAGCCATTTCATGGTAGCAGAAGCTAAGATGGTCTGAGCAGAGGCCGGGCTGATACAGCTCCTGTCGGCTCTGGGGCTTAGGAAAAGGAAGTGTGGGTACGTTTTGGGCTCAGATCTTCTTGCTGGGCTAGAAGTTACAAGTTAGAGACAAGGAACTAAATCCACTCCTAGTGAAAGTAGCTACAACTTGGAATATGCAGGTGCAGATCAGTTGTGGGGGCCACATGGAGCAGACCAGAGGCCCACACAGCCCTCTACCCTGCCTTTGGCAGGCATTCGCTGTTTTGTAGGGACAAAACTTGCATCAGGCACCCCAGGGAACATTTCCTTCCTGTCCTCAGAACTTCATTATTCTTTTCCCCTCCAGACTCTTATCTGCTTAAAGAACCATATTCACTCTTCTAACGTTGGAAAATGTTCCTGAAAAATGTCTCTTGCTTCCTCCCACTGATGTCCTGTTGGGGAGGGTTCCCCAGGTTACCTATGCAGTGTGGAGCATGGCACCAGCTTCAGCTGGCACCATCCCTCTGTTTCACGAAGGACAGTATTTTCCAGCGTCTGAGGCATTTTCACAACTCCCACCTTTTAGGAAAAGGAGGTCTAAAATCAAGCGGCCTTCTTTGCATCAGAGCTACTTGCCATGCGGTCTGGTCCCCAGGCCGGCTCCTGCAGTTACTGCTGTGGCACCATGGCGGTTGGTGGTAGCAGAGGCAGCGGCAGGGATCTGATTATCGAGGGGAAGCACGGGTTGGTTTATATCGGCTGTCTTATACGCCAGTGCCTCATATGCGCTGAAAAGACAACATCCCTGGGTTTATGTTCTTGCTGCATTTTTAATTACTTGGATAGGGAGAACAGTAGGTCCTGATCCCTCTTCCCTGTCCTATTTATTCTTGTGTATACCTTTATCAGCTGCCCCCTTCGAAATGACTCAGTCTGGATGCCGAGATGCAGCACGTGTGGGTTTTTTTCCCTACCATGGAGCTGTCTGGGCTGCGCTGAATTGCTTGTGTGTGGCCCACGCCACTCAACCACTGCTTTGGGGGGCAGCAGGTCTGTAAAACAGAGCAGGAGCAAAGCAACAAAGCAAGAGCAAAGGAGCATCTGTGTGTGAGCGGGTCTGGCGCTGGTGGTCTCAGCCAGTGTGGGGTAAAGGTTGAAGCAGAAATGGGAGAAACAAAGGAGAAGAAAGCAAAGGGAGGGGATGGGATGAGCTCTCGCAGCAAGAGCAGACACCGGCAAGCGTCCTCAGTTCTTGTGCTGGTCAGAAGGAAGGGAAGGGTGAGCGGCAGGGCCCCGTGATCTCTGCACGGGAGAATTTGGCTGCGCTTTCCACTACTGTTGCAAGCACCTTGACAGCTTCCCTCTCAGTCATCCTGAGCTGTGACCGCCTGGGACTCTCATCCTCCAGCTGGCTGGTGCCAGAATATAACAGAGTGTTTTCCCTAAGAGTGAGACTTGTGGGCCAGTGGGTTTGGCCCGTGAGTGGGAGCTGGGATTGCTGAACGGCAGCTGGCTCCGCTGCGGAGGGTCCAGGCCGGCGCGTGCTGCAGGATGCTGCGCATAGAGGGGGAGCTGTAAAGGGCAGCAGGGCAGAGAGCCCCTGGAACGAGAGCGTTTGCACGCCATCGCGCTGGACTGTCAGCCAGCTTGGGTAGCGAGGAGTTAATCCCACATGCTTTGGAGGTGCCTGCGCTCAGCACTTTTGTAAAATGTTTCCCTTTGGTGGTGGCAGCAGAGAAAATGCTAGTGTAGGTAGGGCTTCATTCACCCGGTGGCATTTCAGCTACTTGCTGTGTAACCTTGCTTACAGCAGGCCTGTGCCACACAGCGCTTAAAATATCAGTCTGTCAGCGCCTTGTCTACACAAGGAACGGTTGTGAGGAATAGACTCAACTGTTGAAGAAACAGGATTGAGGAGGTCAGGGAATTCCTCCTTCACAGAATCCAAAGTGATTTATTTTTTCACCAAGTCCAATTTTCCCTCCCCTCCCTGTCTGACAGCTTTTTGGGGGAAGAGTGACAAGTAAAGGAGGCATCTTTATCCCTTGGGCTGGATTAGTCACGTTCGTCTCTGGCGGAGCAACATTTCTCACTGTAGTGGCTTCCGTTTCAGTGGATCACTTACAGCCATTTCTAACAGAAGAAACGTCAGTGTCTGCTTATTAAGAATTAATTCATCATCTCTTGAATAATTTTCCTCCATTTCTTTTTTTTTCCTTTTCATCATTCTGCAGACACCTAAGGAGCAAGCAACTCGAGAAGAATCCTCTGATACATTGTATGAGAATATCTAACAGGGAAGATCTGACCCTATGTGGACCAGACATCTTTCTGTACAGCAGAACTGCTCTCTTACATCCCCAGTTCTCTGCAGAGATCCACAGTGACTTCAGGGCACAACCACGAGGGACCTCTGAACCCCTGGCTCCTTCTAAACTGCCCTTCGTTAACGACAGAATGCATCTGTTCAGATCCCACTGGGCCTCAGTCTGCATTGATGCAGCAAAGCTATTTTGCAGCAGAGCTCGTTGATGCAAAAGAAAAGCTGCTTTTGTCAAGCACTCACAGGTATCTTAGAAATGGTGCAGATGGGATCTGGGCAGGTTTCTTTCACCTGGCCTGGCTGAAATACTTAAATCTCGATCTTCTGTCAATGATAGGACAATCCAGAGCCCTCCCTGCTTGCTGGCTTGATCTTCCAGTCCTGACCTGCAGCAGTCCATCTGATCCTGTGCCTGTGGCTTTCCTGACGTGGCCATCAGGCCTTCATGCATAGTTTAACCGAGATCCAAGCATCCACCTGCCCATTTTTCCTTTCTCAGGAACCCCCCAGTGAAACATGCTTCCTCATAATCTGCTAATCCCATCAAGTAGTCACAGATGCCTGCTGTGACCGTACTCAGTCGACTCAAATCAGTGCCTCTGAGTAAATGCTTTCCCTGCAGCAATATCGGCAGTATACAGTGAGGACTGGATGCGCAGACAGAGATAAAGATGGAGAAAAGGAAAACAGAGAAAATATCCCTGCCTGGCGACACATCTCAGTGGCAGTGCCCTTTCCAGAACAAGGAAGAGGAACAAGGAGGTGGGAACCCGAGGGAACTCCCTTGCTGGGGCTGCATAAGCCAAGCGGGTCCAGGGCCAGGTTCCAGCCCGGAGAAGTTCAAGCCGAGCTCCCCAGTTTCCTGGTCTTCTTGGCAATGAGCATTGTTATCGCTTGCGATATTGAGCCTCTGTGGGAGCAGGCATGGTCAGCTCTGCCCCACCAAAACCTAGAGGTTTGCCTTTGTTTCAGCTGACCAGTATTTCCCAGCAAGGGGACAGAGCTCATTTACCCCCGTCCCCGCACGTTGTTTGGCCAGGTAGACCAGTTCTGAAACTCAGAAGGACTGAGGGAGGCCCTAGAGGGGAATTTTCTATCCAAGCTCTTCTCTCTCCTCTCAGCTGGAACTTGCCTACCATTTGTGCTGATGCATATTCTAGTTCTGATAGGGAAGAGGTTACATTAAATATCCATGTAACACGATCAAACCAGTGGATCAAAAAGCTGAGGTTGTTTTATCTCAGATTAAAAAACAACAACTAAATAACAACCAAACAAGACCAACCCAAAATAAGAATATGCAGCATAACTTGAGAGGAATCATAGAAACCGCTTTAAAGAAGAAGATCAAATTAAAATTGAGCTCCAGGGTCATAGGACCCTCTCTAGTTGAAGATAATGTTGCTATGCATCAGAGATAGAGGCTATGGAAAATGTCTCCGGGGCCTCCAGCCTTCCTATACTATGTTTAAAGAGATAATCCGCTTATTGCTTTGCTCTTTTTATTAGAAGAGATTTCAAACATGCAATTTGGACTTTCTTTAACCACAGGAAAATGCTTTTCTCTTCCCAGTGTTGAGGAATTCATTTCAGAAAGAGCAACAAATAGACAGCATGCCTTATTCGACCCGTTTTCCATTTGTTAAGTGATGTCGACAATTACAAAAAAAGTATTTTTGAAGTAAAAAAATTTAGTGTTTACTAATATCACCAGAAAACATTTGTGTTCACAGAAGAATTTACAGAGGGTGGTACAGGTATAAGAATTCTTTTCCTTAACAAATTTGAAGAAATGATGAGATGAATATAAATATGTTGCAGCATGGCAATAAAGTATTCAGCAGAAGCTGGTGGATTAGATGAAAAGTGAAAACTTCCAAATTAATGCTGCTTGGGTTTTGTGTTTTGCTTTTTAAATGTTATAAACACTAAGAATACTGGGTGCTACTGGAAATTTCCTGGCAAGGATCTCACTTTGCAGTGAATTGATTTGTCTTGTCTTTCTGTTAGCTGTTTAAATAGTGTGTTTCTTTCTTACATTTATGCCTGAACAATGCTGTATGGTAATTAGCTGAAGCTGTTTAAAATGAAACACGAGAGGAAGAACGGTATTTGGAATAGAAAAGGCTATTCTAGAACAGTCAGTGCTAAGGCACTGGAAGAATCACACCAGGTTGTGATCCCTTAAATGAAAAAGTAAAAATTTCCAAGAACCACTGGCAAGTCTGGGGACCTGGGCTGCGCGCCACAGCTTGCCAAAGTCGGGGGGAGTCGCTGCGTTGATTTGAAGGGGTTTTGGGTTGGCCCTGCGAGGGTAAAAGGCTGCTGCATGAGACAGAGGAAGTTTTGAAGCTACGTAGCCAGAAGCTAATATCACGTCTTTAGCATCGTGCACCATGGGCAGCCACAGTAGTGTCAGAGTGTGTGAGAGAGAAAGGTATAAAGCAGGAGACTGTGAGAGCAGGGATGTTTTTAAACGGCACAGAGTTTTCCAAGGAGGTATGAGGAAATGCCTTCAGGCACAAGTAGGAGAGACTAGGAAATATAATTTCTATTATATTGGTACAGCTACTTTGTAGCAGAGATTTGTTCAGGAAAAAGGCAGTCGTTTGGTCTTTTTGTCTTACCTGGCTCTATGGCCCATGAGAACAGATGCAGAAAATGAGTATTACTAGCAGGAGAGGAGGAGTTCATTTTTAAGTCTTGAGCAATTGAAAAGAGAAAAAAAAAAAAAAAAGAGGAGAAATTAAGGATTGGCTCCCCCAGCTCCACAAAGGTGAGAGGTGATGACTGGCTTGTTGTGTTCACTCTACACTTTTTGCTTTAAAATGAATGTCAAGAATGGATTCCTCTTAAAAACTGTGTCCCTAAGGGCCTCAGCTCCACTTGCTTCCCCCAGCATGGTGCTGTTAAGCACAGAGCATGCTTTCAGGTTACGGTGGTATAATCTTTGATTCCCAGGTGTTGAATTATCCTTTTGCATTGACAGGATTTCAGGGAAGTGGAGACCCATTATCAAAGTAAGCAGTGGTGCGAGGTGGAAATGCGCTGGCTGCCTTCTTCTAAAAGAGGTGTCGTGTTAGCTCTGGGATCCTTTGTCCTTTCCATCAGGTGTGAGCCTTTGGTCCTGAGAGATGCAGCTTCTCACCATCATCATCCTCAATGTGTTGTCTTAGCTGGCATTGCTACGAAGGGTGTTGGTGACACTGAGGTCGTCTAGGCCCTTTAAAACAACTCCTTCACAGTGCTTTATGGCAAGTCCTAATTTGAGAAGGCAAAACCCGGGGTGCAGTTGAGTGGTTTGTTGGTTTGTTGGTTTCATCCTTTCTGCAGAGGACAAGCTCTTGCATGAGTACTGTTCTGTTGTATGAAACACGCCAACTATATTTTGCCTTTATCTGTAGATAAGAAAGACCCTGGTGTGGTGGATAACGACAATGAAATGTATGTCCAAGGTGGTGTTCTTCATCGCTTCTGTCTTCTACTCCTCTTCTTTTTCCTTCTCAGGGGTGTCACTGCTGTAAATCATCTCTAAATGCCCAGCCAGGGCTGCTTCTTTATCAAGGGAGATGCTTGACCGAACAGCACCCAGGTGAAATGGTTATCACTGCTCTGGTTCGCACCGTTGTCCCACCCAGCAGTGCCCTAAGGGTGTGCGAGTCTGGGCCAAGGACGGGGGTCTCTCCTCCCTGCTGGGCTCTCTCTTGGAAAGACCTGGTGTTGCCTCAGCCCTTGGCCAAGCAATTCTGGGGCCCTGCGAGACAGGGATTTAGGGAAGGCAGTGAGCGAAGCCACCAGATGGTGCCCTAGGTCCTCTCTGCTCCCATTCCTGTCCCCTGCCTGCCCACATCCCCCCGCCAGCTCCCCTGGCAGCCCCCAGACCACAGGCTCCCGGGAGCGGGCACCTACAGCCATGCAGAACATCCCCAGCCATGGCTGTCTTCTACTTCTGGGGGTTGGTGCCTCTGGCACCCCTCACAGCTCTCTGTCGTGGCCTGGGTGCCACCAGCACCTGTGAAGAGATGGGGACAGGACAGGTTCCCCTCCTTTGAGTCCATGAAGTCTGGAGAATTGGCTTCATCAGATACACCAGCCCTCTTGGCAGAGGGCTGCCCGTGTGAGGGAAAGGAGAGTGGCTGCTGACGCCATCATTGGGTCAGAGTGGCATCTGAAATGCACCATTGGCCACAGGTTGGGGGCTGCTTGGAGCTGCCACCGCTTGCTTTCACCCTTTGGAAACAGCATCTTATCTTGGGCTGGGGAAAATTGGCTGTGTGTCCGTGGTGAAAAAAATCCTCTGCAGCATATGCTGCTCCTCTTCTTTGCTGTGTCGGGAAGCTGATGAAGGCTCAGATAACCGCTTTTTCTGTGTTTGGGGATTCTGTGGTGGTCGAGATTTGCTATGGCCAGGGAAGTATCATTAAGAGTTTATAAATAAAAAAGGAGAAGGTCAGAGAGCAGCAGTGACTACCTGATCTCCAAGGGAAGAGGAGAATGTGAACCTTCAGTGTCTTCTCTCACTCGATCCTAGGGCAAGCCAGTCTCCACTTACTGTCAGGGATAAAATGTTTTCCTTTGTTAATGACAAAATAGAAATGCAGGTTACTGTAAGTAACTAGTATGTTACTAGGTGCTTCACTACTAATTACCAGGCCTTTAAGCTGCCGAACTGCGTTAGGAGCTGTGGATCTGCAAGGTTCACTGCACCAGCGCTGCAACGACACAGCCACCTGGGGACAAAGCGTGACGGGGCTTTGACAACACCAGGCAGGTTCTGGTGAGAAGTGACACTGGAGGGAAGTTGTCAGCTCCTGAGGCAAGGACGGTTTAGGCAGGAGGGGAGGGCTCCCGTTCCGGGATGGAGTCTTTCTCCTCACCAGGCAATGAACCTCTCCTGGAGCTCCTCTTCTCCTTCAGCTCTTTGAAATAACGTGGGTTGTGTTGTCTCGCTCTGGGCCACGTGGAGATTTGGATATACAGCTGGTAGGGCCAGGCGGGTCAGCCACCCCGCTTTAAGGAGTCAGAATGTAATTATCCAAATTGGAACAGGGTGAACCTTGAAAAGCTAACATATGGGCTGCTTCAAAACGTTATGTCTTTTAATAACCAGTCAGGGCCTCTGGTTTCTATCCCATCTGAAAGACTTGTCTGCCTACAATTTTATGCAATGATATCTGAGCACTTCCAGGGGTAATAATTGTACCCAAAATACCTGTACCACAAGGAGCTTCCCTCCCTTGTGAGGGAGTTAACCCTGTAATGCCGCTAACAGTGCTTTTGGCACTGACATGTGCCATTAAAATCAAAGGTTTCAGAAGTCCTTGCAAGGCTCGGTATGACGTTTCAGCTTCATACATGGAAAAAATAGGGACTCAGGAGGTTAATGGAGACTCAGGAGGTTAAATGACTTTTCCAAAATTGCAGAGGGTCAGAGGTGAAGTCGGGAACAGAATTCAGGTTCCTACGTTCTTATTTATATCAGGTTGTCCAGGTAGGAGCCAGTAGCTGGGTAAGTAGGAGCTGCTGAGCTCCTTAGAGTTTAAGAAAAAAGGAAAAGTTTCTTCCTGAGTCACTAGCACTGGTTTCTGCAGCACTTTGCTTTTCATTTTTGATTTCTCATGCAGGTATCGATCAGGCTCACGTCTGCCTGGCGGAGGTCTGTTTGCTGAGGTAGCAGAGCTGCAGGGGAAGTCACTGCTCTCTTTTACAGAGGTATCCACCATTTTGGCAAGAAGGAAAGCTCGTCAGAGCCAAATTACCATGGAAAGCCCAGATACGTATGCTGTAATTCCCCAAATAAATGTTTATGGAGGGAATGTGCTGAGATGCTGCTTGTCCACCCCATAAAGTCTTTCTGATTGCTGAAGAAGTTCCTGAGCTTGTCGGGAGGGTTTAGACAAGGAAGAGCAAATGGCTGCAGCTGAGTGGCACGGGCTGGCTGTCTCTGCTCGGGAGGGAGGGAGGGAGGGAGGGAGGCAGGGAAGTCCCTACCATCCCAACAGCTAGATGCTGGAGAAGGAGGAGGTGTGAGGAGAAGTGGTAATGCTGCTAATTACGTGAATGGAAATGCTTGCATTCTTTTTAATGTTTCAAGGAAACCACAGTTTGGAGGTGATGTAATTCCCGCTTGGTTGGGTTGTTTATTCAAGCAGAGCAGCGCTGTGCTAGCACACGGGGAACAGAAAGTAAAACTTCAGCTCGGCTTTTGCTCTCTCGGGATTTCTGTGCGCTTTCAGGCTCACTCTGCTTAAGGCAGAGTGTGAACCTGAAGTGCGGCAGCTCTTTGGCATGGCCCTCTGTGCAGACCGGCCCTTTGCTAAGGAACCTAACGTGCAAGACACAGATGGGGGTTTTGAAGAAACCAGTTTAATAGAAGGAGCTGTAACTCTTCTTCTTCTCTTCCCCAAAAGATTTGAAATAATCTTGCTGTCCATAAAAATCAGGTTAGCTATTTTGAGTTCTCGCAGAGCTAAAATGAATGCAGCATCTCTCATTTCCAGTCATGATAAGTCACTAGTTATCAATTCTTAATTGCTTGATTAATCTTGAATTTTCAGAGCTGACAGTGCCTGTCCTAGCACTTAGACAAGAGCTACATTTAAAAGAAAGGAAAAAACTCTTACTCTTTTTTTTTTTTTTTTTTCTTTAAACATAGCCTGCCAGGTAAGAGCACAAAATTACAGAGAGGTTTGTAACATACGTTGTCCTGAGAAAGATGGGCCATTAGGCAGAGTGCAAGTGAAACAGTTAGAGGTTCATGATAAACGAGGGAGGTGATGAATTAATTTTAGCATATGCTTCAGCAATGCATTACAAGACTATCTCAAACCCAAACGTTAGTACGCTTGTATCTGCTGTATGCTCATGTGTGTTAGGCTATGTTTTTCATTTAAATAAATAAGCAGAAAGGTTTCCTTCATGAAGATTGTGACATTTCTGTGTAGAGAAAGGCCATTGAAGGCCGACGGTTATGGGGGACTATACCTTTGTGTATGGTTGAACTGATAATTATCACTGCACGTGCCTCCCTAAGGAATGTTGTTAAAAAAACATAGACCAAATAAGAAAAGATATTCAAACCCCTTATAGAACATTTATAGAATTATTTGGGCTTTTTTTTTCCTTCCCCCCCCTCCCCAGCAACGTGTGTGTGGCACATCCAGGATGAGCAGCAACTCGGTGTATCAGCCCCTCCTTGGCAGGAGCATGTTGTACTGTCAGGTCTCCTTTTCGGTATGACAGGCAGGCCAGAATATATGATGGCACAATGTGATGTCAAGGTGTTATGGGTACAAGTTCAAGTTGGCTTTCCTACGTTAGGAAAAGGACTTACTTTGATCTCATCCCTATAACTAAGGAATAATAAAGCATCTGGTTTTTTTGATTCCAATTAACTGCTGTATGTGGATGCCGCAGACTTTCTTGGGAGAGGTAAGTGCTGTCCAGGACATCTACTCAAAGGTCTGTGTAATCCTGGGGAACAATATTAAAACATAGGAATGCCACCACCGCTGTTCTTACCGGATGATGAGCCAGTGACCTCTCAAGAAAATCCTGGTGGTAAAAGGGAAAAATTCTGACAGTACAGCCCCCACACCCGGCCCCAGCCCCTCTGAATACAGCACTCCCTCCACAGCTGCCTGCGAGAACTGAGCGTGGTTATCCTGGTCTACAAGTGTCTCCAGCAATGGTGTAGAGAAGGGAGAGTTTCCACCATGTACTGGGCTGAGACCTATTGCTCTGCAGATGTCCCAGTTAGCGGGCAGTTAAACGGTCCCGAAGGCGTATTGTCCTTGTCTAATCCCTTCCTGCAGTCAGGGTTTCGTAAGGGGTTTCTTGTGTGCTTTGCTCCATCCAGCCTTGTGTGAATCAGGTGATGGGAGCTCCTCTGGGATGCCGTCTTGCAGTCTTGTAGATTAATGTTTCCTTTGCTTAATTTAGTTTACATTTACACCATTTATACTCCCTCAGACAACCCTAAACCGTCTTTCTCGCTCCCTGGTGCTTCTGCACCCCTGAAGTTCTCACACGTGATTCCCGTGATGCTCTTCACAGTTGTTATTTGGCCAACCTACACACACTGTAATCCCTTCCAGCTTTTTTATCATTTTATGTTCCTCTTTTTTTTTTTTATTTCCCCCCAAGTTGTTGACATCTAGCTAGCACCGAGTTGTCCAGAACTAAACATGTCTTCAAACTGCGGTCTCACCGCTATATTAAAAAATGAGACTACTGCCTATATCTCTGAGAAGAGGTCTCTGCCTTTACAACCCCAAATTAAATTAACTGCATGATTTTTGCTGCCATATCACATTGCAAAAACATATTAAATCTGCTGTCTACTGTCTCCCTGAGGTCTTCTGGTATTTCTGCTTTCAGTGCTCGAGCACAGATGATTCCTCTCTTCACCTCAGTTTCTGTCTTTCAGTAGCTTGTGTGTTGTACCTACTGCCTTTTCAGACACGTGGGATCGTTCAGGGTTCCTCTTTGAGGAACAGCAGTGTGATTCCTTACACATAAGTAAATTCTTTCTATTTTTTAGCATGAAATAGTCTGTCTCCACCATCTCCCCTTCAAGCTGTCCTATGATAATCTGCCTCGGTGCAATTAAAAGGCATGTTACTCTTTTTGGTTTCCAGATTTTCCTATTTATAACTGTACAGCGTGCTGGCCTGTATGTTAATAATCTGCAACAATCTGTTTCAACATCACATACCGAGGATCACGGGTAGAAATTCTTTTTTTCTGGAGAAATGGAAACGCTGTTCTTTCCTCAGGAAGTTTCTATCCCAAATGTCAAGAATATGGATTGGCTTTTCTTTGGTGGGGACTGACATTAAAATGTTGCTTTGTGCAGGAGACATCTTTCTATGGGTGGCTCAATGCTCTGAAGTTGACTTCCCTGGGAAATAAGGTCTATCACAGAAATTGCCATTGTCCTTATTTTCTCTGGTATAAAAGCAGAACAACATGAATAGAGGAAAGGAAAAAACCCCAGCCTCACGAAACGGAAACACTTTGCTCCATGCATCATTTTCTTCCTGGGGAGAGAACAAGAAAAAGAACAACAAACCCTCCACATGACGGATGTTAGTCAGATCAGCTAATGCAGTCCTAGAAGGTACCTGGATATTACATTCCGTGAAAACAGTATAAGAATCGATACAGAAGGGAATACATTTTATCATACTCTCTTTCACAGGTAAGAGAGTCTGAAAGAATCGGTTAAAGCAGGCAAGACATTAAAAGTAAAAGCGGTGGTGTAGCCATGGTGGTCTAAAGATCGTAGGGAAGCGAGCTTTGTGGCGAAAGGTAATATCTTTCATTAGATCAGCTGATAGAGCTGGAAAAGGCAAACAAGCTTTTGGGCTCAGGGTCTCTTTATCAGATCTGACAGAAAGCAGCAATATTGAAGCTAACTACAGGTTAGATGCAATTGCTCTTAGTTTAATCTAATTATATTAATCAATTTGACCACTTGAGAAAAAAAAGGAGCACCTATGGAGCGGCAAGGGGTGTGAGCAGAAGTGACTGACAGGCTGCTGGTTCTCTGCTGGACCACTAGCGAAAAAGGGTTGTTTGTGCTGGTGACAAAGGGAGAGGTCAGCAGGGAGGCTGTAACGAGCGAGGAAGGCAACATCTTCGTTAAATCCACCAGCTTTAGTGTCTAGCGATTATAAGTTTTAATTCCGAGCTTTATCTTTTGGGAACATTTTGTAGGTCTCCTTTGGGATAAGGATTGAGGGGTTCGAGCTGTTGCTGTTTGACAAATACTCTCCTAATGATGAGTACGTGTTTCGGTCCTTTATTGGCTGGCTGTACGCTCTCGTTCTGAGCCAGCAATTATTTAGTTTCATTCACGTGGTTTCGGGGGGGGGGGGGGGGTTGCGGCGGGGGGGGGGGGGTATCTCGTGTGCGGGATGAAGTGATGAACTGTAGACATTTGGGATGAGTACATGCAGGAACAAAGAATTTTGGTGGTTTTGCTGTGGGAGGAAGGGCATTGATTATGCTGTCTGTGGAGCAGTACTGGCGTATTTCGCGTTTGATGCTGCGGCAGTATCTGGTTCTATTTCATGCGTTTTCATCTGCAGATTTGCTTCCTGTAATGAGCTGGGAAAGGGGGAGCCTGAAGGTTAGGAGAAGAGGCACAGGGGAAAAAAAATCTTTCAGAGACAGTAATTTAAAAGATTATTTTATGTGTGGATTTTAGCGTGGAATATTATCGCTATCAGGGGCACGTGGTTGTGGGAGGGAATGCTAGAGACTCTAAAATAAAAAGCAGAAAAACAAATTTGCAGAAAGTTAATGTGGTCAGGGACTTTGCCAGTCCTCGTTAATTTTGGTTGCGCTAGACAAACACCAAATAAACCTTAATCCCTTGAAAAGTGATTTTCCAAAATTGCTGTTGTTTCTGCCGTATCTTTATTGTAGTAAATTTGTATCTATTTCACGGGCAGAGTGACTGCGCTGGGTAAAGCAGATCGCCAGTGTTCCCCTCGGAGCAGGTGCAACGATGTCTGCAGGGCTGGCTGAATCTCACAGCTTCTTGGTGTGTTTTGGACGGCTGCAGGTCTTATTGCATCTGCTTTATAGAGGAAGTTTTATGGTCTGTAGGTTCTTCTGTATGTGCTAGCTTGCAGGGTGCCATTTTTTAATGTCAGCTGTGGTGTCTAGAAAGCTGATGCCAGTGTAGGAGCAATCTTGGGACTGACTAGAGCAGCAGGGAAGATGCGCATTGAATTTGCGGTTGTATTTGATGAAGGAGTCCGAGCTTTTCTGCTCTGTCCGCATTTCTGATAGAAACGTCATCTGTGTTTCCTATATACGGCCTGGCTTGGTGGTGTAATGTTTTCCAGACTTGGCTTGTGAAGAAAAATGGCATATTGGGGCATTAAAGAGCTGCAGAAAGGTGATCTCTCTCTGCCCCCCACTTAGAGCTTGGCAAACAAAAGGAGATGACTAAATGCTGTCTGAAGAAGAGAGCTGGATGCTTGCTGCATGATGTAGCAGATACGAAAATTTTACATGGTTCAAAAAAAACCCCAAACCAACAAAACCCAAAGACTGAATGCATTAAGAAAAATACTTTGGAAGCTGTTAAAGATGAAGACCCCAGCTGTGGACCACAGGATCACTAGGTCATGGGGGCATCTTCTGGGGCAGCATCGCCGTCAGCTTGTTGGAGCCGACCGTCTGTCTTAGGGTTTGTCTGTTCAGCACTCTCGGAGGCGGGATGCTGGTCTGACTCAGTACTGCTATTTCTCTGATCTCTTCCAGAGAAAACGAGGGGGTTTCCTCTCTTTTATTGCGAGCCCCAACTAGAACGCACATAATTACATTGTTATTTACTTTCCCGGCTGCTGC
>NW_009635922.1:0-4278 GCF_000690535.1 Cariama cristata | reverse complement strand
TTCTGGATCCTGCGGCTGCCCCCGGGGGCGAAGGGAGAGGTCCCCAAGGTAACGGTTCTCTGCTCCGCCTTTGAAACGGTTTTGTTCCACACTCCACGCGCAGTACTCGGCGCTCGCAACCCCGTTTCAGGACGGCTGCGGTGCTGAGAGGGACACAGCTTCCCTGCCGCAGTGTCTTTCCTTTAGCGCTCGGCGAGAAGCACCAGCGTAGATCCCTTTGTGTTAATTACGCGCCACTCGTTATATAGGCGTCATCCTCGCCGAAACACATCGGCCACTCTGTGTGGGGTCGCAAACTCCTTAGCGTGGCTGGAGCCACGTTTGAGTCACGCAGAATTGCTTGGCTCAGCTCTGTGTGCCTGGTGGGTTTGGTAACGTCCCCGATGCCTGTTCGGAGGTGATTGGCGGCAGAACCGCATCAAAAATGAAGCGGGCAAAGAGTCTGTGTCGGGCGCTGCGCACAGGACATCGCCTGCAGGGCGAGGAGGCTGAGCAGGGGCAAGGTGCAGGCAGGTGACGAGGGAAGACCCCACCGTGTCCCTTGCAGGCAGGGGTGAAGCTGCCTGAGCCAGGCACGGGGGCCGAGCAAGGCGTGTGGGAAGGAGCGGGCGTTGCTGCGTGGGACTGTCCTGTGCGATGCTTGTGGAGTTTGAATGAGAAAACATCCTGGGGTGTTTTCTTCAATAAGAGGCAAAACGTCTGAGCGTACGTTGGTTCTAATTGCAGGTCCCCGTGGCATTCAACGATGCTTCGTTTAACTTCTCCGAGGAGGAGTGGAAGAGCTTGAACGAGTGGCAGAAGGAGCTTTACAGGCATATCATGAAAGGCAACTACGAGGCCGTCATCTCGATGGGTAAAGACGGGCTGGGGTTTGTCCAGAGCTTTCTGATGCACCAGGTTTTCCCGGGCCCTGGTGGATGGACGCACTGCTGTGTCTGGCAGGATCGGGGAGGGTGGCTAGCGTGCTGGTCTGGGAACGCATTTGCCGGCTTTCATCAGCAGCCCTGGCAGTTAGTTCAGTCCTCACCGGTTCAGTTTAACGGTGGACGGACGTCACGAGCATCGCTGCAGTGACCGTGTCTCCCTGACAGTCTCTGTGGCCGGTAGGAGCCGAGCGAGCACCTTGGGTCGTGAGGAGGAGGGGAAGCGAGAGGACCCTCAAGCCAAGTAAAGATGGGGAAGAGGGGAGATTTTTTTGTCATGCAAAGGTCCACAGATCCACTGCGCTGGGTGCATCAGCCCACTCGCCACTTAGGGCAGCAGAGGGGTGCCCTGCCTCTGAGGTTCCTTCCAGCCCTTTCTGTGGGTGATCAGTCCTTCAGCTGCCGAGCCTTTCGTAAGGGAGGAGAGCGAGGTTTGTCAGCTACCTGCCTCGGTGCTCTCTCTGACCCCAGCCTCATCCCAGGGAACACTCCTTGCACAAGCTGTTACGGTATCTGCTGCCGTAGTGCCGGGGTAGAGCTGGGGAGATGCAGTGGACAACGGCAGGCTCTGCCTTCTGCTTTCCCCTCCAGCGGCTCGGGGTGGAACATTCACAACTAAACGAAGGTCCTCTGCTCGCTCCTTCCAGTCCCGGCTGCGGGCATTCCCTCTGGGGGACGCGTTGCCTTCACGAGCACCTACGTGTGTTCTGAGGAATGACCTTGCCTTGGCTGGACGTCCGTGAGTGCAGACGCAGTCCCTGGTAGACAGGCGTCTCCTCCCTGTGCCAAGGCCGCCGGTGTGCAGGCTCCCCCACCACCCTGCCGTCCAACTCTGGCCGATCCAGGCCTTTTGTCTTCTTTTTTTTTTTTTTTCCTCCCTTTCTTCCTTTATTTTTTTTGAACAGGGGTCTTCTACAGTCCTTGTGTGCGAGGGAAAAAGTTGAAGGATAAATACTGTCCCCTCTTCTCCTGTTTAAAAACCAATCCTGTGTCCTGCTCTAGAGGTGCAGGAAGGTGACAGCCCCGCTGAAGGGGATCTGTGGATCTGAGCCTGGAGGTTAGAAAAATGTATCTGTGCTTCAGCTGAAGGTTTCCTTTGAGTAATGAGGCTTAGGGGTTTGGCCCTCATAAGGCAAACGGATCCACCAGAGCAGCGGTGGAAATTAATACCCAGAGGCTCACACTTGTTTGGAAATGAAATTTTCCGCTCTCCGCCCTAGGAGAGATTGTGATTGTCCCCTTTCCCCCACCAAAATCCGCAAGCAGCCTGTGACTCGGACGAGTAGGATGGAGCGGTCCTGGCTGGAGGGAACCGCATGGGGAGGGCATTTCCCCTGCTGCCGCTGGCCGACAGCTCTGGTGCTGTCCCCGAGCTGAAGTCCCCATTGTAATGGATCCGCGGACCTTAGCAGAGAGGAGAAGAAAGGAAGCCTGGAGGTAAGCACAGATGCATTTTCTTATTCTCCTCCTCACGCTGCAGGCTGGGAGGTGCTCCTCACCTGAGCCGAGTGTGCTCCTGCAGTCCGCTCATGTTCCCAGGGCCCAGACAAGGTGAGCGGTGCAGATGTGTGAGAGCATCTTCTTAAGCCTCTCTTTCCGTTACCCGTCATCCCCAGCAGCGAAGGAAGGTTGGTGGGCAAAGGTCTGAGAGTCTCTCTCCCACAGAGGGCAGAGGAAACGTTCTGGTCCTCTTTTTACCTGCAGATGCTGCCATTTCGAAGCCTGACCTCCTGTCACGGATTGAACAAGGAGAGGATCCCAACACAGAGGATCAGGATGACTCTGAGGGAGGAGAAACCCCTACAGACCCCAGCACCGGTGAGCCATAAGGTTCCTAGCACTCAGCGGGGAGGTGGAAAGCAGACACATGGCTGCCACCGCCTGCCTGCGCTCTTCCTCTTGCCTCCGCCGTTGAGTTTTGCCAGCTCTGTCCTTGGGTACAGGGGTGGTTTTGCTTTCCTAGTCGGCTCTTGCCCGATCCGGCCATCTCTTCTGAAATCCTCTGTAAAGCAGCTGGGAGGCGTGAGCATAAACTCCTGTCGTTCTTTCTCTTGTGCACAGAGTTTTCCTTTCCTGGTCCCGATGACAGCTCGTGGAGTAAATACGAAGAGACTCTGGCTGAAAGCCACGAGGGCTCTGAAGAAGAGGAAAGCATGGAGGTCCCTAGTACCTGTGAGTTAGAAGCGCAGAGCTTCGCCGAGCGCTGCGCAGAGCGAGAGATAGAGGCGGGCACAGGCTCTTGGCACTGGCTGGGGATTGCCCAGGGTGGGATCCTGCCTTCGCCGTGGTCTCTGCCAGGCTTGCCTCAAGGGTCAGCGTGGGAGCTGGACGGCAGCCGAGGCAGATGGATAGCACACGTGCAGAAGAAGCTGCGGTACCCGAGCAGCAGGCTGTAAAAGCAGCTGGGGGCTGGCTGGGGGGTGCCGATCACCTGTGCCGTGTCGCGTCACTCGGCAAGGTAGCGTGTTTGGTCAGCCTTGAAGTGGAGATCAGCGGGAGCGTGCGTAGTGCAGGCAAGCTTCGATGGCGTTAGCAGCAAAGTTCTTAAAAGTCTTTTCCACGAATATGTAAAGTGATATTTTTCACAGCTTTCTCTTTCAACCAAATGTGAGGCTTCTTGTGGTGTGGCAAAAGGCGTGGCCTTGTCACTGCCCCGTCGCTCCAGGTCCCTGCTCTGAAGCACGGGGACATGTGAGCAGCTTTGGGAAGCATCCCTTGTTTAGGATGTGCCTTTGGCTTCCCGGCCTCGTTCTCAGAAGCAGCTCAACCGTTCTGGCTGATGCTTTTACGTAATTTCAGCCCGATGCAAAGAAAGCGGTCTGTTTTCAAGCTGCGCTTTTAGATGTCTGCAAAGCGATAAGCAGGTGAAGAGCCCTGTGATAGGGAGTGCCGAGGGCTCTTCTCTGGGCGTGCAAATGCTCGGCACAGCTTTACCTTCTCGCACTCTGCAGAAACTTGTGGTTTTTCAGCCCCCTTCTCCACATCCCCAGATCTTCTGGGCATCTTCTTTTCATCTTCCCTTTGCCAGGGTCCTTGGCGGTTGCCTTGAGTTACCGTTTATACCATGGGAGATCCTTTGGCCCCAGGCACAGTACAAGCCCAGAGGGTAAAGGGGTTTTATTCCTCTTCCCTCTTTTTTTTTTTTTTTTTTCCTTTATCCTAAACCACGTATTCTTAAATACCTGTTCTGCTTCATCTCCTGCTGAGGAACCCACTTTTTCCTTTTGTCTAGCTATATATAGAGATCTCTTCGTTGTACTGGGTGAGCTTTCCCAAGGAGTCTTTATCAATGATCCAGATGAGGGGACTGAGGGCACCCTCAGTCGGTCTGCAGATGACACCAAGCTGGGTGGGA
>NW_009635921.1:357-586 GCF_000690535.1 Cariama cristata | reverse complement strand
TTCCACCAGAACCTCATCTCCACCTTATGATTTCTGCACCACGATCGCCGAGCCCCCCGGGGGCAGTGGGGTGGGGGGTCAGGGTCATGCCCACAGCAGCATGTGCACGGGGAGGGCTTGTAGCCTCAGAGACCCCCTCCACCTTGCAGAAGAGCCAGCCTGTGCCGCACTGCCCTGGCATGCTAGGACACCCCAGCAAACTGGGGCACCCCTGATCCCTGGTTCTGTC
>NW_009635921.1:0-225 GCF_000690535.1 Cariama cristata | reverse complement strand
CTCTCAGGTGGCCAGATGCCCTCGCTGGGGCCCCTCGAGGCTCCCCCATCCCAGGACCGCCCTGGCCACCTGCCCCCCTTGCCGTGCCCCACTGGGCACCGTGGTGCGGGCTGGAGCTGGGATGCAGCCCGGCGGTGAAGGTGGGCTCTGAACCACGCTCCTCTGTCTCTCTCCTTGCAGCAGCATTCCTCAGGGGGGCTACCGGAGAGATGACCCCCACAGTGG
>NW_009635920.1:0-6941 GCF_000690535.1 Cariama cristata | reverse complement strand
GCAAGAGGCTGCATGGTACTTATTTCCCAGTTCAACTTAAACCAAGACAGGGTTAAAGGCTCTACTATAAACATTTTTCACTTCTTTTTATCCCAGACAATTGAAAAAAAGACCTATATCTGCTACTTCAACTCTGCAAGAATCAGAACATCCCCCAGCATACAGACCACAGTTGTTAATATAACACCCTTCCTTTTTCAGTGCCTATATAAGCCACATAGTCTGATATTGACATATTCATGTCTTAGAAAATATTGAATTATCTGAAGCAAAGAGGTGCCTCTTCAATTGTTCATATTAGGTATAAATTTTTGTAAACTTGTACATAATTTCGAACTTTTTCAGAACATATTCATTAAATGTTGGATTAAAAAAAAAGGAGAGATTAAGCCCACACCATATTTCTGCTCTAATGAGAGTCAGAACTGCTGTGAAAGACTGGATCATTATGTCTTAATATATCCTTGATGCAAAGGTTATCTCCTTGTTACAAGCAACTTCTTGAAATAATAAAGATCAGAAGCTAGTTGAATTTCTGCAGGATTTGATTAGACCAGCCTTTCTAGTTTCACCTTTTGTTTCTATGCTATCTTCTTCCTTGAACTGCTAAATAATTTTATTACTTCCATGTACACTTAATCACTTGTTTGTCAAAAGATAACCAAAGGTTACTTTGAGTCTATAAAGTTGCTGGAAAGTTAATTCTTTTACATGGAAATAACAGTCTTGGCAATTTGGTGTTACTCAATGAGTTGACAATGTACATGTCAGAAAGCTCAGCTCCTTTTATAATCTGTTAAACTTAAATGGTTGTTACCTGTCATGAAATTGCCTAGAAGGAAAACCCCGGTACTGGTCCTATTTCCTCAGAGGTCCCTAACATCTGGGCATGACATTAAAGATTTTTTTTTATTTTACCTCCATGTTCTGCAACAATATTTGGAAAATGGTTTGTTTCTAACATCTATGCTGCAAGATATTTTTCATTCTGCTGAAGGATTTGAAGGATTTATAACAGTTTCCTTTTACTGAAACTCATGTAATGCCTGATGCGTAAATTCCTTTTCTCCCCATCACTGTTTTCAAAACTGCCTGACTTTTACTTTTTTTTTTCCCCTAGCACTGAATGGGATTTTCCAACATCGTAAGAATAAAGACTTATATGTCCCTGGTACTTGAAGGATAGGTAGAAGTTGGCACTTATGACACGTGAAATAGATTGTTTCATAGACTCGCCATATCATCCTTCTACACTGGTTTCTACTTTCTGAGGGAAAAAAAAACCCACAATTGTTTCTTTTCACAGTTAGATGTAGTTTGTGCTCTGATAACAACTTCTGTCACCAGGCTAACAGATTTTGCTCCACTGCTACAAAAATTTTTTTTTCTGCCAGGGAACATATCTTGATTTCTTTTAATACACTTCATAGTTATTTACTCAAGATTTGAACTCATCAATAACTTTACAAAAGTGTGGCTCTTGCAGTTGTATATCAGCAGTCGACAATGTTGTACATTCACGTAAAATTTACCTTTTGCCATAAAAATACTTTAAACCAGATATTGATTTAGAAAAGCAGAAGAGTGAATACAAAATATGAACAGTAAAATTAATACAAAGTAAATCTTTCAGTGTGATTATGAGTCTATGTATGTTTTGAATGCACAATATGCAAAATGTTCTGACATGCTGAATATTGCAGCATTAATTTCTGTGACATATTCCTATATGTCTATGAAATACAAATTTTAAAAATCTTATCACATATGACCTTTTGTGTATGAAGGTAAAAGAGGAAGAGATTCATCTTCCACATTTGTTCCCAATACAACCAACCTCTTCTGAGATCTGTGTCATGGCTACTTTCTGTTCCTGACATCTGTGAAGCTTGCCCTCTGCAAATATGTCAAGAGAAGGAATTTTCTTCTCTCATTCCATACCAGACACTACAAATGGTCTATCTTGGAACTGAGGGAGAGGAAGAATAAGTAATCGTCTCCTCTCCTCTACATAGTGACATGGATAAGGAAAACTGGCACATCAGGTTTCCATACTTTACCCCAAATAATATAATAATTCATCATCCCCAGTGTAAGAACATATTTTTTTACATCAGGCTATTTTCCAAGCCTGCTTAATCCTTGTAGTGAAATACAGTGCAGGAACAAATCTGTCGGCAACATAGTAATAGACAGTAGAACAGAGAAGAGACTGAATCCCTTCTACCTTCCAACTTCCACTTTATTATTTGTCTGCTCTGTCCAGTTTCATGACAAAGCCGTCACAAGCACAGAAAGCTTCATACTAGAAGGAAAGGAACATACGTTTTGAACAGAGTAATATCACCATCCTTCCATACATGGCAAATAGCTATTACCACATGCTGAGAGTAACAACAGCAAACATATTGCCCAAAGCAGTCCTATAAAACAGTTTAAAAGCTGTTTCAGACACCATCTAAAACACCTTTTACGTTTACCAGTAGTTGGTGTATGTTAGCAGTATGTCCCATCTCTTCTAGAGAGAACTAACGAGTCACAGGTGAATTTTCAGAAATATATAAGTGATTTTGAACATTAATATTTATTTTCCACACTGACAAATACCTTGAAGTGTAATCCAGAAACAGTTCCAGTATAACTTAGCTACAAGATCCTGCACAAGGACATGAAGCTGTTTGCTTGTTTGTTTCTTTTCACGATTTGTCTGGATTTTTAATGAAGATCTAATTGGATGTTATTGGCTAAAAATAGTAACTTTTCCCAGCTATGTCCTCCAACTAATAGGCTAAAGGCTCAGATTCCCTTTTGTTTGAGCCATCTTGCTTTCATGCCTTTTGCAGTTTCTTTTGTTGATAGTTTTCTATAGGTTTTGGTATTTTTGGTATTTTTTACAGATATTGATAGTTTTTCATAGTTCTCTCTACCAAAACTGATCTCTCTTTCTCTCTCAATATCTTCAGTCTAGTAGGTTAATTTCTCAAAAGACTATTGGATGTTTTTTTGTTGTGGTTTTTTTTTTTTTTTCCCCTGTTAATCCTAAGGCAGTTTGTTTCAAGAATACAAGCAGATAAGAAATAAGATTAAGCATAACTCAAATGCAGTTGAACAGACTACCACTGGGTATCATACAAAGGAATATAGATAACACAGAAGATTAAATACCAGTGATGGCACTGGTAAACTGTGGAAGTGAACCTTAGTCTCTCTCAAGTGCATATTTCTTTTTTTCCAAGTAGTTGGTGCATGTTGTATATTGTGCTATTTGTATAAACAAATGAGGTAAGCCTGTAGAAAATTAGGAAAATATAGAGGCTTTTGTTTTAGTCTATGAACTGATGTTAATTTAAAAGCACCCACCTATTATTTTTACTGGTTCACAAAAGCATGTCACTAACTTAGTTGCAAGACTAGTTCCTTAACAACTACAAATGGCCTAGTTACCTGATAATAGTTTCAAAAGAATGTTTCATTCTTTTAAAATGCCCTGTCCCCCAACAGCTACATTTGAATGGTCTTTAATATGTTCCTTACCATGTGTGAAGATAACTGGCTTTTTCTTTACAGAAATTATATATGGATACTTTTAAAGATAGTGAAGAAGAGAAAAGAGTACTCTCTAATATACCTACGAGATCAAACACATGAATCTTTTCTCTGTCTCTTTCTCTTTTCCTCTCACCCTTCTTCGTTAATATCTTGTGTGTTACTGATTTATGACTTTTTTTTCACTTTCTTTGTTTCCACATGGATCTTTCATTTTCCCAAAGAACTTTGCGTAATCTTGTAATTCCATAAAATCAATTGTTCTTATTAAAGGAAATTAATTTTTAAAATTTTTAATATTTCATGGGTTTATCAATAAAATAACATGATCTGGTCTGCCTCTTTCATAATTTAACTGGCCTGTCTTGACAGAAATCTGAAGCGTGATCAGTTAAAAACACTTGGCTGCACACATTAATATTGCTTTTGTACTAAACTTGCACTGGAACTATTTACAAATTTCATTTGTTTTAGCAGCAGGTGACCTCAGTTGAATATCTTGTCAGTCCATATGGGTTTCATGACGTGCCACAAAACTAAGTGATATTAATGGATTTGACTAGGTCAGGTACAGAATATTGAAGCCTGTCTGCACTTTAAAATGCTCCAAAACACCACAGGCTGTTTACCTGGATATTATGTCCTGTTCAGCACCACAGGCCTGTAGTGTAATTACCAGCAGATTTGAGCATGAAGGAATTCTTAAAAGGTAGTGCAAGATGAATTTATACAAAGGCAAAGGTATATCTGAATGGACTTCAATTTCTGTTGCAGTTGCATGCACTTATAAATTTGTATACTACATTTTTTTTTTTGTTCACTTTGTTTTACCCTCTCAGCTCAATATTGAGGTAGCTAGGTCATTTTCTACCACTGGAGTGTGTAAGGCAGAAAACATACTGTATCACCATGGAGTATCAAGAAAGTTAAGGCCATGTGTCAAGTGCTCCTTCACCCTTCTCTAAAAATAGTCAGTTTAGGCAATATACATTTTTTTCCCTTTAACTTGGGTTTAAGCAATCAAAAACAGGCAAAGCTGATTTTATTTTTTTTTTTTTTCTGTGATGCTAAATGAGTTTTAACTTTTCTTCAAAGGAAAAAAATGTAGCAACATTTTGTAAATGTTTCAGACATTTTGGTTTTCATCTGGCCAAGTGTAGGTACTCGCTACGAAGACATTCTCATCTGAGCATCATCTCAGTCCATAGCCCTAAATGGAGGGCTTTTAAAAAGGATTCTAGTCTTCTCATCATAATGTTGACATTCATAACAGACCAGATTAATTTCACTCTAGATGTGCCTGTTTCCTCTCTCCCTTGAGCATAAGGGGAGTCTACAATAATTATTTTAAAACATAGATATCTGTTTAAGTGTGACAAATTCCAGCCCTTTAACCTCAGAATTTTAAGTCTGGTTTTGTACATGGGTACATGGGTACAAAATAACTGAACAACACGTCCACCTCTTATATTCACAAAACAGTTACCCAAGAGGATACTGCATTGTGTTTAGTGAGTTACTTGCTTTTGTGCTGTAATTCACTAAAGAAAAAAATAGTTATGTGGTGTACTACTCCAAAATTAAAACATATACAAGTAAAGCTGAACAACTATGAAATAAGATCCTATTAAGCAGTACAGCTGACATGGAGATATATGTAAAACATTTCTGACATTAATTGTATCCACTAGCAACCTTCAAGATCAAGCAGATACTGATATTCACAGAGCACATTCACTGCAGTCACAAAGCCTTCACAGAAGTTCATCTAGTAACAGAAATAGAAATGGATAATATTGACCTCTCTGAATTAACAAGGGAATGGCTGTGGTACAGCTTGCTTTCATACATCAACATACTGACACTTACATTTGAACAGGATGATCCACCTCACTCTCTAAAATGACCTACTGATGGTAAAAAAGTTATAAAGAAACAATTACTGTTTTTCATCTTTGGAGGGGTTCAAATGGCAAGGCAGCACTATTCCCTGTACTAGTATAGCCTGGGATTGTTCTGCAACCTTTCAGAAGAGAAATATACTTGATATTTTGGTTCCCTTGAATACTTGAAAACGACTGAGACTGTCTGTGGGTAATGTACTTTTAGGCTGGAAGTCTATCCAATAAGAAAAACTATCTATTGCCAACATGTTCCTTTGAATTCTGTTATATATTAATAATACACTTCAACATGTTTTTGAAGGCAAGGCACAACAGAAGCCTGCAGACCCTTTCCAGTTTCTTTTCAGCATTACTTCTGAAACTGAAAGAGGTCATGTTTATCTGTAAAAAAAAAGTGCTGTAGGTGCTAAATAATTTCAGCTCAGTAACTAGATAAGAAGAAGGTGGGGACTAGAAAGGAAAAATCAACAAGATAACAGGTTACAGTCATGAAGTTTTGGCCACATTTGGTATTTAAGTAGCCTTGATATTAAAAATTTTATTGGCTTACTACATGCACACTTTATCTTTCGGTCTGAAGTTAAATAGTTCAAGTCATTTTTTCGCAAAAATATAACATTGTCTATGTTAAAACTGAAATCTTTATCTAAACTGGGGAAAAAAAATCTTGGCTTTATGAATGAAAGCTATTTAATATGGTTGCAGTTACAGTTTTGTAAAACTATTTATAACTTACAAGAAGTTATTTTTGCTAGATAGAAATATTGAAAATCAGAAACTCAAAGGCTTAAACAGAATTGAATCTACAGCTTTAATAGTAGGTTTAGCCAATATAGAAATACTCTTATAATGTACTTATAAATTTAGTATTTCCTAACACGAAAGGTCAGCAAGAAGACAGAGCCAGGCTCTTCACACTGATGCATGGTGGTAAGATGAGAGGCAATGGGCAGAGAATGAGGAATCTATTTCACCTTGAAAGCAGTCAAGCAGTGGAGCTGGTTGCCCCAAGAAACTGTGAAAAAACTTTCAAGATACAACTGGACAATAACCAAAGTAATTGGTCTGATCTCAGAGCTGCTCCTGCTTTGAGCAAGAGGCTGGACTAGAAACCACCCGAGGTACCTTCCTACCTGAATTATCCTATGGACTTACAGTGCTAAGGAAAAGAGCCTTGCTTAATTTTTTAACTGAAAAAGTGATAGAGAAAGAAATATTAATGAGGAATTTCCAGCTTGCTTTTACTGCATATTCACAAATACCGTGTCTGGACACCTGAACAACATATTTGAAATTAATCAATTTTCAGGGATTTTGTTAATTCTAAAAACTCCTAAAATTCCTTTTGAAGACTTGATGGGATAATGTTGTTCATGAATTTTCTGCTAGTTCAGTATTTGTAATGAATTTCAGTCTCTGCATATATAAGAGTTCCAGCAGTCAAAGCATGGATATAGTCCTCAAAAATACTTTTGGAAAAATTTCTAGTTT
>NW_009635919.1:6717-6925 GCF_000690535.1 Cariama cristata | reverse complement strand
TCCTGCACATGGGTCATGGCAATCCCAAGTACAAAAACAGGCTGGATAGAGAATGGATTGAAAGCAGCCTTGAAGAGAAGGACTTGGGGGTGTTGGTTGACAAAAAGCTCATGACCCGGCAATGTGTGCTTGCAGCCCAGAAAGCCAACCATATCCTGGGCTGCATCAAAAGCAGGTCGAGGGAGGGGGTTCTCCCCTTCTACTCACC
>NW_009635919.1:4730-6365 GCF_000690535.1 Cariama cristata | reverse complement strand
TGGCAGAGGTTGCCCAGAGAAGCTGTGAATGCCCCATTCCTGAAAGAATTCAAGGCCAGGTTGGATGGGGCTTTGAGCAACCTGGCCTGATGGAAGGTGTCCCTGCCTGTGGCAAGGTTGTTGGAACTGGATGACGTTTAAGGTCCCTTCCAACCAAACCATTCTGTGATTCTATGAAAAGTGCATTTCCTCTCTTACATCACAGTGGTGGGCAACAATTCCCCGCCAAGCATGGAGCAGATTTCTAGTGCAAAACTTAAAATAAATACATTCACTCTTTCTCCATTAAAATATGCCAGAAAGACTTTTCTTGAGAAATACTTTCATGGACACTTTTTAAATGAGCAAAGTTCATGGGAGCCATAAATTGTTGCAGCAGTACACTAGGAGTTTGGAGAAACCTGCTTGTTCCTGGCTAGGCCACATAGTGACCTGAAGACTTTTGTATGTAGTTAAAGGCATGAAATCACATGGCTTCATATCTTTTCTGTGTCTCTCTCACCATTGCAAAGCATGTACCTATTCAGGCACAACAGCTGGAGCCTTGTGCCAGAATGCCCAGGGCTACTGAATTTCCAGAAGCAAGAGAGGCATACAGCACAGGGAAAGCAGTCCTTACCTTCATGCTGAGTCCTAGTTCGATACTCAGACAATAGAAGTGTCCCCATGATGTCATAGAATCACAGAATCGTTTAAGTTGGAAAGGACCTTTAAGATCATCGAGTCCAACCATAAACCTAGCATGGCCAAGTCCACCACTAAACCATGTCCCTAAGCACCACATCTACACATCTTTTAAACACTTCCAGGGATGGTGACTCAACCACTTCCCTTGGCAGCCTGTTCCAGTGCTTGAGAACCCTTTTGGTGAAGAAATTCTTCCTAATTTCCAATTTAAACCTCCCCTGGTGCAACTTGAGGCCATTTCTTCTTGTCCTATCACTGGTTATTTGGGAGAAGAGTCTGACTCTCACCTGGCTACACCCTCCTTTCAGGTACTTGTAGAGAGTGATCAGGTCTCCCCTCAGTCTCCTCTTCTCCATGCTAAACAACCCCAGTTCCCTCCACTGCTCCTCTCATAAGACTTGTGCTCCAGACCCTTCACCAGCTTCATCCTCGCCATGTCCTTCCTAACCATTCCTGCCCACAGCCTTTAACTCCCCAAGCCTCTCCATCCCAGTTCCTCCCTAATCCTCCATCTCAGAGGTTCAAGATTCCAGACCCCTCAGCTCCCTCCTACTCCAGTCCCACATAATCCTTTCCTTGGCCACTAAGGAGCCCAAAATCTATCACCCAAACAATCTAAACTGCCTCAGATCCATCCCAGAGCTACTCCTGTCCCCACACTCTATCCCAGACAACACCACTGTTTCCAGCAGCCGGACCCAAATCCATATGTGACCAAACAAATGAAACTCCAGCCAGTCAGCCCAGGACACTAGCATCAGCCTAGCTTCACAGCTGCATCCTCCTCTTAGGAGCACAGTGGTCATGGTCTTCTTTATGTCAGGCCATAAGGACAATTTGTATAAGAAGGGGACTTGAATTTTAACATGCTTGGCTTGCAACTAATGTCCCCAGCCCTGTGGCTTTCTGGGAATGAGCACCACTTGGCTCTCCCCTACCGTGACATTT
>NW_009635919.1:0-4699 GCF_000690535.1 Cariama cristata | reverse complement strand
GCAGTAATGCACGGCAGACCTCTGGGTGCAGCTACACTCATCAGGCTGCGCAGGAGGTGCGAGATGACATTTTTAATTGTGGATTCCTGCAAAGATGGACAGGAAGAGAGGAAAGCGGGGACAGACAAGAGTTTCAGCAGTGCAAATACAGTCCTGCTTTGTTTTTACCTGATGGTGAGCACTGTGGAGCAGAAGAGCAAGCCAGCTCTGACACGAAGGATGCTGTGCTAAGCTCTGTCATGCTGCCTATGTAAGCAAAAACCCTTTACAGACCAGGGGATGCCTGCAGGAATCCTTTTTTCTGTTTAAGTCATACTAATATCTTTGTTCTTCCCTTACCAGTGCAACTCCCTACAACCAGACTAACTATGACCCTCCTTGGGTGGGCTTTTTTTTTTTTTTTTGTAGTGGGTAAATATGAGCCATCCAAGCCCTTCTATTCAGGATGCATGATCTGCTTGGTAATTAGTAAACACTGTTTGGCAGGGCAGAGGACCGGGCTGTTGCAGCCACCTGGCCTCCTGGCAGGCAGCGATTTTACACCACCGGGCTGCGCTCCCGGGGTCCCGATGAGAACACGGGCCAGACACCGTGCCACTGAAATCACATCAATGGGAACCAAGCTCTCCCAAGTAGTGCAGATGAAGGCCTGGGGAATGCAAAGACGGCCCTGTTAGCACTTTTGTTTCCACAAAAGACACAGAAAACAGGTAAAGGGAAATGTTTGCATGAACATGTTCATTCCTGTGGGTTGGTAGCATCTGTGAGCAGAAGCCAAACCGTAGCCATAAAGAACCAAAGTGCCTGACCTCTTTCTCCTGTTTTTAATTTTGTCTGAATTGTTTTTCCAGACAGTGGGAATCAGCTTTACTTTTCACCCTACATGAGCAGCATAAAATTTGGAAGGATGATGCTTCCCACCCAGCTGAGTTCCTGTATCTGTGGGGTGGTCACAGGTTATGTTCACCTTCAAATTACAGAATGCCAACCAAAATCAGGGCTCTGTTGTGCTAACAGTAAGAAACAAACCCTGTCATGCAGAGTTTACAACCAATATATGAGGGAGAGTGCATTTACTGTTTTATAGACTAGAAACAGGGACCTAAAGAGCCTATTTAAAGCATATTTAAGCTCCAGGAAAGACTCTCCTTGACTTCCCTGGGTTTTGGATCATGCTCAGGGAAATTAAGCGAGTTGCCAAAATTCACACAGTGAGTTTGCAGAAAAGCCAGATACCAAAAGTTAGATTTGCCGAGCTCCAGCATTTGTGCTCAAGCCAGTCGGCTGCTGGAGGTGCTGGAATGGCAACAACAATCTGCTCGAGTGTGAAATTCTAGCTGCCAACCTGGCAATGCTTTTATTTCTCTGACCTATTCCATTGCTCAGATCCAGGATTTTCCTTGAGCAGAAAAGAATTACAGAGAAGAGTCGGCATCATCACTGGACAGGCACTAACATGTCCATGGTAATTCATTAGCCACAGAGAAAAGGGGAAGAAACTCATTTTCAGGAATCGAGACATACATTTGGGTCACCAGGGTGGTTAATGGTGAACCAAGGATGCAGCTTTATGCAGTTCAGGTACACAGCTTTCTGGGCTGTGAACTCTGTGATGGTTTTGTCTTCATGAAGGCTGCATCCCAAGGATGTTTGCTTTTCTGCTTGATTACATGAGGATGCCTAGTCTTAAGTGGTCAGCAGCCACTCTGCCTTCTCCAGTGACCCAAATCTTCACCCACAGTGTGAGAGAATAAGGTAATGGACATTGCCCAGAAAATACATTAATTACATCACACCAATTAAGCACTGAGATTTTCTTCCTCTTTCATCCACAAGTGAGTTTGGCACTGTTTTGTTCGTTTGTTAAGCTTCACCTTCTAGCTAAGGGGTTTTCCCTAAGGAAATACAGTTACTGCCGTGGACAATGAATTATTTGGAATCACTTTATATATCAACAAAGTGCAGACTTCTCTGCAGAGAAATGCAGCAGCAATTTAATAGCAGTGGCCAGGAACGAAGACAACAGCACCTGGTGAAAACTGCAAAGAAAACTGTATTTACATGTGTACATACAGACGTTTGATTTTGGCTAAGGTATTACAGTCAGTTGTTACAAAAACATCACTAAAGGTTTTGTGACTAAATGTCCTTTAGTTTTGGATCTGATAAAAGCATCTTCTGGAGAGAAGGTGAGGTGATGAATCTATTTGAAGCAGTGAATTTGAAAACAGAGTATTCTGAGGGGGTTTATTTAAAGATCTTCTTGCCACTGTTCTAGGTTCTGAAGATCTATTTTTATGCCTTTGTTTTCATTTGAAAGAGAACACATTATTCCAACTGCCCTATGACTAGCAAAGATGATTATGAAAAAGAAATGTGCGTTTCCTTCTCCTCTTAGCTGAGGAATTTGCATGTTATAATAATGGATGTAAATTTAACAGATTTTAACAAAGTAGAAAGCCCAGACATCTGCTGAATGTGGTGATATCACCCCCACGCCACTGCCTTGCACGTGGAGGATGCAAGAGATCAACAGGAGCACTTGAGAAAGGGCACGTATTTGCAGAGAGCATGTTGAGATTTGAAACAACCCAATGCTTCAGAATCCCAGCTCTGCTTCATCATTATAGGTCTTTAATCCTGATTTTATAAAGATCCGGGCCACATCATAGATTTCCACCACTGCTCAGAGCCCTGCCACGTCAAGCTCTAGGGACGTCAGTGTTTTAATTTGAATGTGGCTGCCCAGTGGAGAGTCATATTTAAGACACAGCTTTAAAATCCATCATTTGTATGGTGTATACCATATACGTGTTATTTCTAGAGAGTCCAATGCTACATTACAAATTTTATTTTATTTCATATTTTTGGCTCTGTAACCAACAGGAATTTAGTGTATGTTATGAACGACAAATATTACTAAGCAGTACAATGCTCCTAGGCAAAACGGCGTCTTAACCTCACCAGGACCTGCCTGCTGTCCACCAAGCCCCACAGAACAGCTAGCACAGGCTTGGCAGAGATTCACAGAGCAGTGATGGAAATGATTTTTTTCCTTCTCCTACAGAGAGAGAACAAAAACATGAATTTACCTTAGAAAGCGAATGAGCAGCAGGTTAAGCAGAACCCTGAGAGTGCTAGGAAATGGAGAGCAAATACTTGTCTTTGCTGTTTCCCAACACAGGAACAAGTTAAAAAATCTGTGAAGTACTAAGTGTTGAACTCGGGAGGAGACTGTCCTCTCCCAAATGACAGCAGCTCTGTGGGAGTCTCAAACTCAGGATGTCCAAGGCTTTGAACTCAGGAAACTCGCAGAGGCTTGATATTTTAATAAAGTATGAATATTCAACACTAAAGAGATTTTTTTTAAAGGAATATTAAATCTTATTTACAAGGTATTAACAGACCTCAGCTACTAAAATGGAGGGTTGAAGATTTAATGCAGTTGGTTTAGACTCACACACGTACGGTGAGGGAGCCTTAGACTTTCCTCTTTCGCATAAGAAAAAGATGAAACTAAAGAAGCCTCAGGAGTTACCAGATTGGGCCAAACCCATCTACATGGATTTGATGGTAAGAGATGCTACATGATAAGATATGAAACTGCTGAGAAGAATCAAGATGGAACCAGGGTGCAGCATCACAATTACATGGCTGTTTGGTGTCAGCACACAACCTCGTTAAAAGTTATTAGGTTTCTTTCATGGGGAGTAAATCAGTCAAATAAAGTATCTCAATAAAGAAACTCGGATAACTAGTAATGTATAAAACAATGTGAGCTTGTCACCAATAGATGCAAGCAAAGAAAAAAAAGGTTTATATTTGAGAAGAAATAATTTTATCACCAAACTTGCTGTTTTAGAATAATCAAACTTCCATGGACTTCCACTGCATCAGCAGCTAGTCCTGTAAGAAAAAGAAAAGGGGGATGGATGGGTTGATGTTACGTTTCAAGTTTTTCTATATTAAACATTTTGATTTTTCTAAAGTGGTTAAAAAAATGTTCTTACATTTGACAGATAGTGTCTGAAAAAAGTACCGTATCTGCTCCAATTTGAAATGTATGCTGTCAGTAAGGCAAGCAAAGAATACTTTCTGTTTGCCTCTATCTAAAATACTCAGGTTTGGGGCCACAGAGTTAAAATGCCAGCATCTCCACAGAACTACACTTATAGGAGTGGTTGGGGAGAATTTTCAGAAGAGTTTAACACTTTCCTTACCCCTTCCTAATACTCCCTTGGAGAGCTGACCATCAGTATCATTGAGAGCACAGCTGGACAAAGAAGTGTTTCTAGCCACCCAGACTATCTACAAAGTGATCTGTCAAAACCGGCCTCCATGCACACATGTTTTTATTCCATGATGTTAATAGGCCTCAAATGTCCTAGTACTCTAAAGACCTTCAGAAATAGGTTGTTCCTTTCGTACAGCTGGGTAGTTTTTATTTCAAAACTGAGCAACAGAAGCACCACAAAAAACTGGAATTCCCAAGTCTACCTCGCACTTCTCTGTGGCCTTGCTTGTGTCTCTGACAGGAACTCTGCAACTAGAGAATATCATGTTCCTCCAAAAGCACCCCCAAACAACTTCCCATACCAACTCACACTACTCAACATGACCAAGCATGGCAGAAAAATGGTGCTTAATAACGGTGTTCCCCAGGGCTCGGGATTGGGGTCAGTTCTGTTTAACATCTTTA
>NW_009635918.1:0-37469 GCF_000690535.1 Cariama cristata | reverse complement strand
GAGCAACAAATTAGGGTGTTCCCTTGTGCCATTATTAGATGGAACAAATAGGAGCCACAGGTTATCCCCAGTTCAGTACTTCCTATTTCAGGTCTGCACTCCTGAATTATTAACCGCCTTGGCTCTGGAAAGGTAACAGAACTCTAGCTGTATTCCCAGCAGCGTTAACCTAGGGCAGTACCAGATGCTGGCTTGCCATTGGCTCTATTCATTGAACGTAGTGAGGCAAGTGACGAAACACCACCTGAAGGTGACCTCAGAAACAAGAAATTTCAATGGTAATAATGGTTTCAGAGGTAATGACTGTAATAGGACGTTTCCTTACCATCCTCATTTTTAATTCCATTTTGTGAGTACTTCTAATTGTAATTATGTGACTAACCATAACATTTATTAAGGACTTGTTTTTTTCCTATGATATGTGTAGATGGTAATAAGTCATGTCAAGCGTGTTAGGCTAAGGGTGTGATGCTCTGAGGTTCTGAACGCTCACCATGTATTCTGGAGTGGTTCTTTGGTATTTCTATGTATTTCAGTTGATCAGCTGTTGTCTTTAGCTTAGCTGCATTTCATTACAAAGTAGTTTGTGAAAGTGAGTGAGATCTTGTAGTTCACTTGTACAGTTTGTGTGTAGGGAGGAACTTTATTGTACAACAGCTTGAATTCAAGTGTATTTAACTGCCTAAATTATTACTAATATACTAATATCTTTGAATCTGTTCATAAGCAAGGCAGTTATAGCTTCAATATAGTACATTATTTATTAGCCTGATAACTGTAGCCACTAAACTGCATATTCTCTTCTATTACTAAAGCAGTATTGAAATTCTGTGCACACACACACACACACAAAAAAAAAAAGAGGATCATTAAGTAGAATAAACAGCAAGTGACACCGAAAAATACATTACAGTGATATTTTAAGCTAATGCTTGTGTGGGCTGTGTGAAAGCACAGAGATTTTATCTCCTACCATCCTTTTTGCAATTCTGCTACTAAACAAGCAGTTTGTACTGCTGTTTTCCTTTACCTGGCTGGACTAGGTAAGGCCCCTTATGTCCTGAAGCAAAAGAGTGAGGAGAGCAAGGTGACAGGGCTGCAAAATGGGGTAAAGATGAGTGAAGGTGTTGACCTAGAAAATGACTGACACATAATTAATGACCATGTCTTCAAAATGTCATTTTAAGACAACTTATTTCATTTTCATAAAAAGGTTGATCTTAATCAGGAGGAATTTTTTGTCCCTCAAAAAAAATCTTAATTTATGTTCTTTATCCTTTCTAGATTCTAGTGCAAGTGGAGGCTTTATGCTGTTATAAACAGTCTCATTCCATAGATGAAAGGGCAAACTGTCATTGTAGTTCCTCATTTATGAAAATATTCACTTGTATTATATTGTTATCAGTGGAATCCAAGCTTTTCTTCCATCACTTAAGCTGATTTATTTGAAATTGTTATAGTGGGAGATACAATCACTGGAATTTATATTCTGTGAGAACTGGAGATTTTAATATTGACTATAGCTTATAAGGTCATGGCAATAATGCATCATGTTCATGAAAACTGATAATGTGTGGTTTTTTGATGTTTTGTATACTAATTTAGAAATGACCATGCTTATCTGCATTTCACATGGATTTTGATATCTGTAGTGGAAACGAAAAATATTTAGAAGGGCATTTTCGTGTAGCTAGTCAACCCTGTAGGGTTAATGTTTAATTTTTTTTATCATAAATGCCACTCCTTGAAGTGCCTGAGTAGATCTGTCTGAAATGTCTGCAGTCCACATTTGCAGTTCACCTCAGTAGTGGTTGTATTTACTTTTTTATTCTGTATTTAATCCCATAAGGCTTTGGGTTTTTATTTAGAAGAGTCTCGGAGGATTTGAACTACTTTGCAGAGCAGCAGTTATAAGCTAGATCGTTTTTGTGGTGAATATTTTTCTTTTGGTCTCTCTTGTGGTTACAAAATCTTCAAGATACTATGTTCTGCAAACTTCAAACTTTAGATAAAATAGATAAACAAAAAAGAGACACAGTTGAATTTTAATTTCTGTTAAAAAGGTGTTTCTCTTTCCTTTTACTTAAAGGTTCAAAACTGTTGCAAAAATCCAGATGATGAGCATGTTTTGCCACAGCCTCGCAAGCTGCCTTCTTGGTTTGCTCATGGTTGTGTATCTTATATGATATGTAGGTAATACAGCTATGTAAGAAAATAGTTTCAATTTTGCCTGGGGGGGGGACTAGGGGGAGTGGCTGACTGTAACTATTACAAATTACATTAATCTTAGTTAATTTGACTTATGACAAGCATGATATAGAATGAACTTAATTAGTCATTCATAAATGTTGTGTATATTTCGTGTATGTCATGAATGGATAAATTCACTTTGGCTGCCACAACATCCTTCTTGATAAACTGGTAAGAGATGGACTGGAGCAGAGGTGGAAAATTGAGCTGCCAAGCTAAAAGGTAGTAGTTAGTGGCTCAAAGGTGAACTGGTAGCGGGTCACAAGTACAGTTCTTCAGGGGACAAAACTTAGTCCAGTATCACTCGGTAGATCCGGATGAATGGACTGAATGGATCATCATGCAGTTTATAGATGACTTCAGACTGGTCAAAGGATAGATGTGTCAGAATGAAAAGCAATCACTGAGAGATATTTCAATGAACTGGAAGACAGGTCCAACAAGAAGTGCATGGGGTTTGACAAAGACAAATATAAAGCCCTGCACCTGGGACAGAATAATTCAAGGCAGCAGTGAAGGCGGGGTTCTACCTGCCTAGGTGTAGCTCAGCTGCAAAGGACCTGGGTGTCACAGTGGCTCACAAGCTAAATGTGAACAGCAGCGTGCCCTTGCAGCAATGAAGGCTGACTGTGTCTTGGGCTGTGCTGGCAGGTGTTCAGCCAGCAATTCAGGGATGTAATTATTCCACTCTGCCTCATGCCTGTTAGACCACATCTGGAATACTGTGTCCAGTTCTCGTTCCTCAGTCCATAAGATGCATTGAAAAACTGGAACGGGTCTAGCAGAAGGCAACCAAGACAGCTAGAGGGCTAGAGAACATGACATATGAGAAGAAGGTTGAAAGAAACTGAAGAATTGGCTTTGAGCTTAGAGAAGAAAAGGGATCTGATTATAGTCTTCCAATAGCTAAAAGTTGTAAAGAAGATGGAGATACTCTCCCTTCACAAGGTGACAGAACAAGAGGCAACAGATGCAATCAGCTTGAGGGGAAACTTGTCTGGATATGAGAAAAAAAAAACGCAAAACCTTCACCATAAGAGCTATTAAAGGCTGGACTACATTGTCCAAAGAAGTGATAGAATCTCTCTAGCTAGGGATACTTAAGACTTGACAAGGCCCCACAAGACAGAAGTTAAGACCCTACTTTCAACAAAAAGTTATACCAGATGATCTCCAGGGATCCCTTCCAACTCAGACTCTTTTATGACCAAATTGTGAGCAGTTTTCAAGTACCAGACAGAATCTATCTGAAACTCTTCTTTAAAAGTGCTCCTCTTCACTGGATGGAGTTCTTATTCTTTTAAATATATTTTTTTTTATTATTATTAGGCACCTTTTCCTACTGGAGTGATACTTTGCTTTGCTTTAAATAGTTTTGCCCAGTAACTTGTAATAATTCTTCTTATAATTTATCTCTTTGTTCTAACTACATATTTGAGTGTCTGAAAATTGTTCAACAAGTTGGTATGTTGTAGGATCATTTTATGTTAGAAATGAGCTGGAGGGTATTTTGAGAATGTGATAAGATGTGGGAAAGTGCAGAGAGTTATGCAGGGAGGCGAGCTTGTGGGGCAGGAGATAGATAAGCTTGAGAAACAAGGCCATGGGAGCAGGATGAGACAGGGAGCTTGTATGTTAGACAAAGAACTTGTGTTTAATTTACATGGAAGCTATGCATGGCATAGACACCTATCAGAATCCTTGCTAAGGAGCGTGATAGTCGCGTGGACAGTACATGTAACCAATTAGAGCTTGAGCAAGCGCATGTATGGAAGTAGAAAGCAGTATATAAGATGTAGTCTTCTGTATAATAAATGACTTCTCTGATCATCATATTGATGTGCTGAGTTGCCCATGCCTCGCATGAACAAAGAACCCCACAGTATGTTCTTCTGATTCCCTTCCTCTATGTGTTAATAAAAACTGGAAAATTAGTGTCTTACGGTTCTAACAAATCCCCCTTTGTCAGAAATGAAAAGGGATAGTTTACTTGTCTTTTATTTGATTTCTGCAGAATTTTCTCTAGATGGAGATTTTTAGCTATTGTCTGTGAGTGTAGGTAGTTGTAGAACTACAGAAAACTGAAGAGTAATTGAATAATACAGGCATGTGAATCCTATGTCCAGTAAAACCTCCTAAGGGTTGAGATCTTACTTCAGTTTAATCTGAAGTAACAATAATATTGAAGTGCTGTATGATGCACAGAGCAAAAAGTTCCATTCTTTCTGACCTGGTAATGTTCCTGAAATTTTCTGTATTTTTTTTTTAAATTTATTTACTACTTAGACTATTGCTTCTTTCATTTTCTGTCTTGTCAGAGCTAAAACACAGACTTTTACCAGAAGCCTGGAAATGCAAGAAAGCTTTTACTTAAAAAAAATCATTTACGGTTGATGGACCTGGAATACAGATCAGAAGAGTTGTTTTCCCAGCAACTTGAATCTACTGCTTTTTGGATATATTAAGTTTCGGAAGTTTGCTCTGTTCACTGAACTCATGAATGACTTAGTAATTATTTGTTTTCATGAAGTGAAAAAAATCTACTGGTCTTAGTTATCCATCTTATTTAGGAAAAACTAGTTCTTGTATGTGAGAGTGTTCATGGAAAAGTACACATCAAAAGCAGTTGTGTTAGTCACCGCTTCTAAGTTAGTGCAGAATGTTCCCACATTGAATCAGGGAGATATGTCAGCTGCACGTCTACGTATTTTTAGTGCTTTTCTCACGTTCTAATTAGCAATGTCTTAAAACATAGTTAAAATTCAGATGACTCCTGGACTAGCTGTTTATCTTATTTTCATAGTAAATGAGAATAACAAATGTTTCTTAGTAGAAATATGCATGTATTTGACTTCTCTGTTACAAACAATGTATTCTAATGATGTAGGTCAGCTTCTGTAAAGCTAAAAAGATTTGGGACAGCAATTCTTGAGAGGGTCACTCTGCTCTAACAATGTCAGGATTTGGATGTGCATTGATCTTTGAGGAAACTGAGGCTGCTTCTGTAGCTTTTGGGAAAGGATGTACAGCTCTGGTAACTGTTTACCACAAAATTCAACTGTATGGGGCTTCATTAACATTGTGTGACCTAATTATTCTATGCATACACAGGCCACAAACCTTTGATATTTTGTTATGAGTTCAACCTGTGGGAAGTTGCTGTTAACCCTTTTTTGAGTGTAAGTGATTATATAGCTGATGTATGCCCAAATTTGATGTTATATTCTGATATTCTTCTTTAATTTTGGAGAGCAGTTTTTAAAGATTTGGTTGGGACTAGATTCCTTTCTCTATACTTATTTTAGGCTGTGTAGGGGTAAGTGCTTTGTTTAAGGTTTGTATTTCAATATGCTGCTAACAAGTTTATACGGCAGCTATTCTTGGCAGACTTGATTACATATTACTAAGGAGAAAAAGATTCCTGTGTTAATTAAATAAAAGATATATTTCATCTTTACAGGTACCCTGAATTTAAAAAGTAGAACAAGGAGAATCCTGTACATATATGTATGCTGGATCATTAAAGGGAACTGACACTGTTACTGTTTGTCCACTGACTGGAATACATGTCACATGGGAGGTGATCAAGTTTGGCTAGGTGAAATCTGTCCAGCTCATAACTAGTTCTTGATGTTTGTATATATCCACAGAAAGAGTATTCCTATAAAATATATACATTTTTACTATTATTATCAGTCTGAATAATTAAATTTGTCTGTGAACAAGCCATCTTGGGAAACATTTCTCAAGGTGAGCACTGCAGTTCATTGGCAGAAGCACGGAAGAAGTTAGTACAGTTACTTCGTGTGGTCTGTTGCTGGTCTCTGGCCATGTAGGAGGCTTAATTCTCAGATCTATTTTTCTGCTGTCTTCCAAGAGTATTGAAATGTCATCGCTTAAAACTCATGTTTTCAGAATAAAATGCACAGCCTCCCAAAATACTGTATTGACTGAGTAGTTCACCCACTTTAAGCCAGATTTGTAAAGAATTCAAGCCAATTAAGCTGGCTCAGATCTCACTTCAAGACTCCTCTATTCCAGAGCTAGAATCAATGTCAAGTGTTCCTGTTGACTTTCTGGGAACTATAAAAAAACCCACTTTTTCCTTCACTAATAGCACTAGACTGATACTTATGACTATCTTAGGGTTGGATTCTAAAGCCCTCTGTGACTTGCAAAGATTTCATTTTTGGATTTCAAAAGAGTATGGAGCTTAAGTAACCCCATAGCAAAAGCACATTGGCAATGCAGGATACTTCACAGCTTGGCACTGAGTGCTTTTTTCACACAGTGACATGTGCAGAGATTCTCAGAAAAAAAGGAATCATGAAGCAAATTATTTTTTTCATTTACAGAGAACATTGGGGAAAAATAGAGCTGCAAAATACAAAAAGATGTTTCCCACAGGACAAATAGAGGAAAGCATATTAGAGTCTTCTTCAGCAGAAGATGCTTGATGTATCATGGAAATTTCTACTGGCCTTACAGCATGGCTGTTCTTGGTCTAATCTGAGCAGATTGCATGCCATCAGTTCCATGTAGCCAAGAGTTTGTCCTGCCTGTAATAATAAGACCTGCTGAGGAGAGGAGCGTGAGAGTTCAAATGTTCACACTGCCTCTGGTTGTGCAAAACAAACTTTTTTTGCTTATGAGATACCCTGTGAACATACAGTTAAAATCTAACCTGCTAGAAAATTACTAAAATCTGTGAGAAACAGCTCATTATTGAGTTATATCCTTAATGCAGCTCTAGGATTCTATGAAGACTAATAAAGTAATGTGTAAGAAAGAATACCTGTGTTATACTGAAGTGAAAGGGAATTAGACAAAGTGCTGCAGAACTTGAGCATCTGCAGCATAACTAGAATTTAAAATGCAGTCATAGATTCACTTTCTATTCAAGCATCAAAAATTCAAGTCTTGTATATTCTGCAGGTAGCAAAACCTGATTTTGGATTCAGACATAAACACTGTTCCTGTCAAAAATGTACTCATGGGAGAATGTCTGTCTTTAATGCAATCAAATGTCCAAGATTGTTCATGTACATAGTTTTCTTGGGGTGCTTTTCATTACATCAGGTTGCCAGTGTCTTATTTCAGCACCTTCCTTTAATTCCCCCCCTTTCTTTCTCATCTTCTTCCTTCCATGTATCATCGCCCACCCTTCAGCTCTCTAGATTATTGCAAACTTCAGTTTCCCCTTCAGAATAAAACACTCAGTTTTGGGGTTTTTTTTCCTTCCATTTTCTCCAAGCTCTGATAAATCCAGCTTGGCCTCCCACTCCCACATCTTGCACTGTAGATTTTGGCAATGTTCACCTCAAGCTGCTCCGGTTGCCGTGAGGGCCTTCTGCACTGCACAAGGCAATGCAGTGACCTCGTGTGTGGTGCTTAGGGGTGAGTCTGTCATTCCCCAGGATGAAGCATCACCGCTCCGTGTGTTGGCTGCCTGTTTTCTTGGCCCAATCCCCACTGGTCAGTTTGCTAATATAGAAGGGAAGGCAAAAGAAATGGTCAGCTGCGGTTCTGTACATGAAAGCAATTATTGGCTCTTCTCCACCTTCTCTTTGGTCTGAAGTAAATATTAAGCTCTTCTTTCTAGTAGCTATGGACAGTTTCAGAAAGGCGAGTTACAAACTCCAAGTGGAATATTCTGGAGGTTTCTCATGCCTTCACTCAGGATGGTTGTCAGGAATCAGGCTAGTAAATGACAATAGGAAGCCATCTTACATAAGGGTCCTAGTGACCTGCTCATGAATATATGAATGACACTTGCACTATGAAAAAAGTACTCAGAGATCCAAAGTTCTTTCAGCCAAAAATATACCACAGTATTACCTAGATTTACCATTGATAACATAAAATGTTTCTAATGTATGAGGGCGGTTAAGGTGGTTATTGTCTGTGTGTTACGTTATAGAAATATAGCCTTTTTAGTTGTGGGTGTTTTCAGTTACAGGTTTTAATCCTGACTGTATAGATCTTATCCATGAAACAATGTCGATAACCTTTAGTATCAGAAAACTCCCAAAAGTGATTTGCTTGTATATTGTGAAGTTTTCTGTGGAATTCTAGATTGTTGTAATTTTCTGGCTATGGAATAATGACAGCAATTCTCCCCCCCCTCCCCCCTAGTTTAAATGTAAATACTGTATTTACTGTATTTGAACAATATCACGTACAATGAATACCTGAAGTTTTTTTAACTACAACAGAAATATAATTTTGGCCTTTCTTCTTGTGGGCAGTCCATGTAACACTTATTATAGCACATGATTTAATAATTAAAATGGTTCTCCTCCTAAAGTTTCTTTTCCTCAATTAATTTTAACAGGAAATTGGTGGTCATCAAATATATTGAGCACTAAGAAGTTGAGAGAAATGTATATTCTCTCAGTGTAGCTTTATATAAACTGTCTTATCTTTTGTTTTTTTTTTTAAAAAAACAAACCCAAACAAAACAAAAAAATCCTAAACTGTTCAAATTCAGAATTTTATATTATTCTGAATCTCATTTCTTGTCTCTTATTCAAAAGGATATTGTGTAACTTTATTAAAACTTTCTTTTTACTGCCTAAAGAACATATTCTTCGTTAATATGTGCATGTGGAAGTGGCTTATGGCCTGGAGTTCAGTATGAGCCAATACGGGATTTGTGCTGCTCTGCCTGCACTGCAACACATTGCCACATGTCTGACTTATACACATGCATTCACTTAACTTTATCTATCTAGATTGACATGAAAACAGACTATTTCTTCTCATGCTTATGTATTGTATATGTATAACAATATACAATGATTTTTTTCTGTGAATTTTTGTGAATTAATTTAATATTGTGAATTTGTCTTCAATAAGTGCAAAACATAACCTTGTCCTGCAAGATTATTTTCTAGTGAGAAATCACTCCAGAAATTATAATATTCTGAGCAGCAAGCAGATTTCCATATCAAGTGAATATATTATCTAGTTTATTTAAAGATATTAAAGATGCCCATTAAAGTTGTCTTCAGATCTGATTTTTGCCTTCAGTTGCCAAATGTCTTGCTGATTCATTTCTCTTAATTTGGTATGCTCCAAATGAACTTGAAAAGAGTAATCAGTGCAGTTTTGCAGTTGTTGATATCTGCATTTACCCAATTTGATCATTTGAGAGCTGTGTAAGTGAAATAATCTGTTCCTATAGCAACATACACAGTCTGGAAGAGCTTCCATGGTGTATAGATTATAGTGAATCCTTAAAAACAAACACAAGTTAAAAACAAGAGCTAAGTTTTTAAAAAAAAAAAGAATGGATGTGAAAAATACGAGTTCTGAGACAGCCCATATGTAAGCAATAAGAGGACATACCTCCTGGTAGGCATTGGAATGCCCTTTATTAAGGTGCCTTTGCCTGTTTCTTGGCAAAAGTTTCTGGAATCACAAAGCTTGTCTGACCTCACTGCTGAGAGTTTGCCAAGCAACTGAGGTTATGGCAGTGGCAAGGTGTCTGACTTGGCAAGGTTACAGCGTGAGCCATATATTTAAATAGTGAGGTGTTGGCAAGAGGTTTTTTTGTAGAGAATTAAAAAAAGACTGTTTGGTTGTTTGTGGTTTGGTGCTGGTTTTTTGTTTTTTGGTTTTTTTTTTGATAAGTCAGACTTACCCTTTCCATTTATTTGTTGGAGATCAAGCCTTTAAGTCTAAAGGAAGAGTAAGGTGGTCGCTTTGCTCTCTTCTTACACACTCATGCTTTTAACTGAGAGAAGAAATTAGTCCTTGTTGAAAGATGAACTCAAAGTGCTTATGAGTAGTAGGCTTTCCTGGTGAACAAAGTTGTATGTCTGCCAGCCTCATACAACAAAATACGCAAGGGAAATCTCAGTCCTTTCTCATGCGCATCTTTGTAGAAAAACGTCAATGGAGAATGAACCCGATGAAGCCAAAAGGCAAAGAGTTGGAAGGGCTCTTACTTGAAAAGAGCACAAAGCCAGAACTTCAAATAGAAATAATTGGAAACACAGGCATCTCTGACAACACAAAAACATCATTCTTCATTTAATACCATTTCTAAAGTTTAATATAAATGCTGCAGTACAATTCATGGTTGTCAAAATTATAGCTTATGTGGAAAGACCATATTAACAACTTCAGCAGTACAATATGTCCAAGATGAGAAAAATAATGTATGTTAACCTTTCAAAAACTGAGACAAGACAAGGTTTTTAGCATTTATTAATCTCCAGTTTGATACATACATGATATATGTAATAGGATACAAATTCACCAACACTTAAGAGAAAAAAGGTGAAGTTTAATACTAAACAGGGATGTAACTTGATGATGGAGATGCACTGGAATAACAGTTCTCTGCTTACTGCTTACTGACAGAAGAAGGTCTTGTGACTTGCTCATTTTCATCTGTTCCTCCCCATGATCCCACACTGCTCCCTCTCCTCTCCAGGCCAGCTCTTGGGATTGCCTGAAGGCAAGGTAGGCTGAGTCAGCTCTATCACCTGGCAAACACCGTGCTCCGAATTCAGCTGGCACTGCCTCCATCAGCAGGCAAGCAATAGCTGAATGTGTTTGGGAGCTAGGAAAGCAGTAGAGATGGGAGAGAAAAACAAAGTATTCCTCTTTCAGGGCAGCAAGCAAGTTTTTTGCTTGCTCTAGGAGAAGAGAATTCCAAATCAGTCTAGGGTTTCATTTATGTCTGTAACAGTCTTGATCTTATAAAGATGCTGATGTTCACAAATAAATGTAATTTGTTATTTATACTAATTTATAAATTTCCTTTAAAAGTTCTACCTCAATAAAAAACTGGTCTTCTGAGCTGCTGCATAGTTCTCTAATAGTCTTAAGTCATACAGAAGAATTCCTTGAAGTTTGCAATGTGATCATGACTGCTTTTAATGTGGTCCTGACAGTTAAATTCTTTGCTTGCGTATAGCATTTATGAGGACCATAATTTATGACTGCCTGCAGTAGCTGAATAACATATACTAATGCTAAAACAGACTTTCTTTTGACTGTCCTTACCATTTATGAGTGGTAAGAGTAGAGTACTTTGGACAATAGTAGCATAAAATCTTATTTGTTATAGTGCAGCTTTTTCTTCTGTCTCCATTTTACTTCCATTACCTTGTATATCTTGCTTTCCCCAACTGGACAACCATCTGCATTTTAATGGACTTTGCTTAAGCTAATTCAGTACTTTGAGAATCAAATAAGTGCTCCTTGTCTTACAACAATTAATTTTAATTTAGATTTTAAAATCTAAAAAATGAGATTTAAAAATTGTGGTGCAACTTTAAAATTGTATGTTTAAATTAGGGGGAATTAATCTGTCCCTTGTAGGGTAATCCAGAAGTTCTATTTTTTCTGTATCTTTTCTCCTTAGAAATGAAGGCAGATTTTAATTTAAAAATTAAATGTTCATTCTTTTATTTGTATTTTAATCTTGTTATAATTATGTTATTAACAGGTAAGACTCTATAATTTCTTTTTTAAAATATTTGGCAAGTGCTTTCTGGTAATTCATGTTGGTATGGTATCCAGTTTATATAGATATAAAGACTTCTCTGTCCACACTAGAACTTTCCAGGAAAGAAAAACCTAAACACAAAGCCAAACTGTAAAGCCTAATTTTTTTTTTAATAGCTAGAAACATGTATCTGTTACAGGATGCGTCTCAGGGTTAGGTTAGAAAATCCCATGGGTTAGGAAATTTCAAAATTACTGAGTAATTTGTCTACAATATTAATCTAAGTTACCAGCATGTAAGTTCCTCTAAATAGGACAAATGTTCCTATGTATTGGAAACCAAAAGTTTGCTTTCTCCTTGACTTCTGTGTATAAGCTTCAGACAATACTAAATACTGTAGCACCATACAGAGGCATACTGGTTATACTACGTTGGCAAATGTGCTCATGCATCATTTGAAATTATTTATTCCTTTTAAGAGTGGGTAAATAGGTTTTTAATAAGGCAGGAGGATGGCGTTTTTTGTGTTTTGGGTTTTTTTTGGTTGAAGGCCATTTTCCCACAGCCATTACTTACTAGACATTCTGATGTATGCAGCAGGATGATGTGCCTAGTTCTGAGTAACTGTTAGAACTTGGTTTATAAAACTATTCTTAATATATGACCTTGAACAAGAAGCTGCTCTTCCGTTTCCAAATGGGAATGTTGGGCAATGTCCATAACACCTGGCTTTTGTTTGCCCCAGATATGATGGGCAGTGGAACTAACAGCTTTACTTAACTGTGTCGTTACTCCAAACAAGGTGTTCCAATAAAATGCCCTTTCACTAGCAGATGTGTTCTCTAACTCTTGATGTAAACAGAACTGTCCTGTAAATGGTGCTTTATTTTGCATGATATGGCACTGAAAGGTTTGGCCAAAGACAAGTTACCTTGTACAGGATTCAACAAAGGGATTGGTACTTAAGAACTTCTTAGCATGAATAGAGCTCTTGGCTTAATAAATTTATCAAAGTAGCATTGTGTCTGAAAACCCACAACCACATTCGAGAAACCCCAGTGCTTTTTCCATTCTCCTCTTCTGTGTTTGTCACTTGTGCTTTTTTCTGCTGATGCTTGGCATGTATTTATCTCATTTGATGTGTCAGTAAAAGCATTAAAAATATCTTGCATGCTAGAGTAAATGTATTTTCCATTGTGTGATGCTTTCATTATTTTTCCAAGTATACTGTGACAAGAAAGTACTAAAGACAAAATAGAAAAAACATTCTCTTGAAATGTTTCAAGTACCTTGTTTTCTGTAGGAATTCGGGTTTGTGCATTCCCATACAGGTTTGCAAACCTGCATCCCAGACAACATAGATCAGTAGGCAACAGTAAATATTTTGGTATGCGGTGATGTTCAACTGCTTATAACTGGTGTGAAACAAAACCCAGCACTGTAGAAATTCAAGCAGAACTCTGACCACTCTACAAAATCCAAGGAAAAAGACCATAATGACTGCACCTGGTAAACTTGAATCATAAGGTGTTGGAACAGAGTATAGAGATACTTAAAACATAATGGATGTGAATGTAAAACCGAGTGTTTGAAGATGAGCACACTGTAAGTTTCTGTTAATAAACAGACAATTTAACAGAAATAGTGTTTTGCATACTTGGTACAAGCTCTAGGTAGATATTATAGCTTCTTCGGGGAAGGTCAGAGTAGACTACAAACTACTGCAAGATAATGAAGAAAATGAAGGTCTGTTTGCCTTGTCTTTTTCCGAGTGAAATAAGAGACTGACATCTCTGTCAACTCTTTCTGGATATATGCAACATGGTTGAAATGTCTGTGTGGGAAAGAACTTGGAATAGATCCAAAGATTTTGAGGCATTATGGTTGAAGTTAATTAGTTCATATAATATGATCAGTTTTGTTTAGATAAGTTCTGGAGTGTCTTTCATTCTTATTTAACACAGTATGTAGCCTTTAGCAGTTGTAATATTCTCCTTACCACATATGAGTGTGAGCCAACAAAAGACTCTTGCATGTGCATAACCACAAATTGGGTATATTAAAAGTTGGTCACAGAAACTTTCATTCTACAAAATTTTAGGAAAAAAAAAAATCCCTCTTCTTCACGGCAATGATACTAAGACTTTTAAAATTATTTTTTGACAAGAGTAAGACAATGTGAATACAGTAAATAACCTGAAATATTAAGACCTGTGTTCTCTTTGTAAACAGTGGTCTCCCATTATAGTGAATGAGTGCCTTTATGGCTGAGATCTTGTCTAGTTTTGAGACAGATTTCAATACAGCTGTCCTTTTTGGAGCTGTATAATCACATGCATTTATATTGCCAAGATTCTAAGTACCTGAAATCCTTGCTTAGAAAATCTTTTTCTGAATCATAAATATTTGCACAAAATGAAATACATGCCTTAGGAAAGAGCTGGCCACAGAGCAGGCCGTCGGCTAGACCTTTACTTTGGAATATGGAAGAATGACAGAACAAGGACTTAAAGCAGTGGTTTTCATACTGTAGCCAGTTGTCACAGCCAACAGACTAATGAGTTTGTTTTGGTAAATTCCTGACTGTCTCATTAAAACTTTCTCTGAACAGTCCTGAAATGCTCTTCCACTACTTTTCTTTGAGTGTCATTGTTGATATAAATTAAATATTTTAAGAAGCTTCCTTGTATGCGTTTCCAAGTGACTGACTGCCCTCTTCTTGTTTCAGGTCATGAATGCATCTGCTGGGTCACTGACCTGCAAGAGTGAGAGCACCACATTTTCTTCTCAAATGGGCTGCTCAGAGTTCCCGCTCCCCTTGAGCAAGCTATCTGCCTGCAGCCACTACTTCCGTTTTGCCCATCTTCAGCATAGGTAGCTTATGTCATCTGTACTTTTTACAGACAATTTGCAGTAACAGTGAACATACCCATGTGGACACATTGAATATTTTTCTCTATATGTGAAATAACTGAAACTTTGATGTGCAAAATGCCGTGTATTTTACCGCATACATGTGCATTTCACTGTTGAATTAAGGTGCGGTGTAGAGCTTCTGAGGAAACTTAATAGTTTACCTTAAAACACAGTGTTCTGGGTGTAGTAATTAGTATTCATTATTACCGTATCGTTAAAAATATCAGACAAAACAGAGTGTTTTGAATGCTTCTTTTAGTATTGAGTCACCTGTTTTAGAGAACTGGAGAAGTATTGTCTTTTGTCTGTATGTCTAACCTGTGCTAGAGGCATGATTGTAAGCGTTTGCAATCCTGTAGCAACGTGTCCTATAGAAACATGCAGCATGGTGCAGAACAGCCAAGCTAGAGCTTTCTGGTGAGAACTCTTCCTTAAAGGAAAGTCTAACGAAATCAGAGTGGGTTTTTTGCCTAAGTAGTGGACATAATCAAGTCTAAAAGTAGAGGAAGTGGCAATAAAAGTAGCAGTACCTCATATTCACTCTAAACAGTTACACTTTCTCAGCTATGCCTTCCAAAGAAAATTAGGTAAGATGGGCACTAAGTTAGTTGACTGAGGTACAAGAAGTACTATCAAATAGCAAAAATAAATCTTAGTCTAGATATTTAAGATCAATTTAGAAGAAATCTGTGGATGGAGGGCTGGGTGGACTGCCTGTTGGTCCTTGCCTGAGCAGTGCATTCTGTAGGTTAGTACCCCAACCTCAACTCCTCTATTAATATGCTCCTCTTCTCATCTAATGAACAGTAAACAGGAGTTTGTTTTGCTCTTCCCAGAACTCTTCCTGTTTAAAACTCTTTTGCTTACTTACTGGATTATCCAGAAACACTCTTCAGTGGAGCCAGTGAGATGCATCTGATTCAGTAGCCATATGAGCCAGATATCCTTGTATTTTTGGAGACAGCCCTAGTACCTGGCTGCATGCTACCATTTTTTGCTTCAGGGCATAAACTGATCACTGCTGAAATCGGAAAGGAATGCTGTCATTTGGAGCTCTGTCCAATGCTATAGAGAAATGAACTGGACCGATACAGCCTGGCAGACTGTATTTCTCTATTGCAAGATTCTAATTTTGCTGTTAATGTAAAGTTTGTTCTGAATGTAATTACAAATTGACAAGTACACATTAATTCTCATTGCATTTCGTAAGACTACTTAATCTTCATAAAGAGTCTGCACAGTGTCTCGGTGTCACAAGCAGTGACTCATCAAGAGAAGGAGGAAAATACGGATCTCTAGGTCATTCTGGTGTCCTGTGAAAAACTAAATGGGTCTAACGAGGTATTTGATCTTTAATTTCAAAATCAGTCTCCTTTGCAGGGCATTTTAAAAACCTGCTGTTTCATTCTGACATTAGATGTGGAAAGAACTTGTAATAAGGTATTTATGAAAATATTTGGAAAGCTTTTGTTTGTCACTTGATAGCTGAAGATCAAGGATTTTCCCAGCAGTCCTACAGTACTTCTTTTCTTTTCCTACAACTAAATATGTTTTGGAGAGAAGAGGATATGTGCGTACGAGGAAAGAATAAAGAACTCGGTGCAGCTAATATAGCAGGATTTATAACAAATCGGTTTGGACAATTTCATTGTATTACTTCTGAAAGAGTACAGTTTCACTGAGATGATACAATAGAGAAACTTCATGCAGATTAAAATGATCTTTCGAGGTTCATTGATCACTTATGTACTTATTTATTGCTTAGCTCTAATAAGATATAATGTTTTTGAGGACATATTGCAGATTCTTAGAGAAAATGTAGCTATGTGAGATGGATATTTTGTTACAACTCTGAAGGTAGAAGTTATTATCAGGGATGATTCTCGCAAAGAGGTGAGATGCAGTGCTAAGCCAGCATTCCCTTAGTCGCTTCACTAAAAGATCTTACATACTTGCATTATTTAGGTATACTGTCTGAGGGTTAATTAGTCTGTTATCTCAGGGAGTGGGATAGTGAATAGCAGCAAGAAAACTGAGAAAACTGTTAAACAGTGGTTCCAAACAAGCTTGAAAGTGGTTCTGTTGGTCCTGGTTCTTACTTTTGCCAAGTTACTACTGGGCTTTTTGTCTTTCTGGAACTGGTATTTAAGGACATCCTTATACACTGCTAGCACCTTGAGCAGGAACTGGGAAGGTGCCTACAACTATGCAAAGTCAGAGTTAATATATTCTTTTTAGCATGGTATATGGGCATCTTAGATGGAGAACAAATAGAACCACTTTATAATGAATTAGTGCAGCAGTTTTGCCTAGACCTTAACCCACAAACTGAAATTTTTCCCACCTAGAATGAGGAAAACAAACAGGCATTTCAAGAGTGACGCTTTTCAAAAAAGGCTGATTCTTCCCTGGATGGAGGGGATGTCTCTTACAGTGACCAAAGGACACTGCTGCCTGGCCCAAATGTAAGTAGAGGCTTTAAAAAAAAAAAAAAAAAAAAAAAAAAAAGTTGTTTGGGCTGACTTGCATTGGCACATATTTACCATGTTAAAACCTAAAAGGCATTCCCCCAGTGGCTGTGCTACTCCCTCTGGATTGGCAGAAGACAAGACCATTGTTTACCTGCTTTTGGAGAATTTATCTTGGGCTTGGCACTATGCAAACTGCAATTTCACAGCTTCCACCAGCTTGAGTGCAGGCAGAGATCACCATTTAGCCATAATACTAAGATATCTAGGCAAAAGATTAAACAGGAGTCAGAAATTCAGGCTTTGCTACTCCACCATGGCCGTGAGTAGCATAGGAATAAGAGAGTGTTGTGCTAAATTACAGCATTTCTCCAAATCTGTAAGAGTGAAAAATCTAAAGTATTCCCATTGGGTGCTCTTGAAAAGTACTGGATAAATACAGTAAATCACAAGGCTGTATGGCCTTTTCCAGAAATCCTTACCACAGCAGTTAGAAATTAGAGGGTTATTTAATTGAAGTGCTAATATTAATCATTAGCCATAATTTGTTTGTGGTTCAAATTTAGCATACTCCAGTAAAAAAAATAACATGGGATTTGTAAACTGAAATCCTACTTAATGACTTAGTGTTTCTGAAATTAGGAAGATGGTTGCTTGGACTCTGGGCCACCAACCTGGCTTCACCAAGTTAATGATTTGTCTGAAATGAAATATGGAAGACTTTCTTCATAGCATGTATTTGGCACTCATCTGTTCTGTGATCAGCATAATCTTCTATCCATCCATCATCTACAGTACTGAAAGGAAAGCTAAATGGCAGCCTTTTGCAATGAACTGGGTGAGATAGAATAGAAACAGTATTCTCACTTTCATCTGACAAGCCGTGTGATTGACAGTGAAAAGTTAGTTCTGAAGATTGAGCCAATACTGTATGCAGGGCCGAGAGGCTTGCAGGAGTTTTACAGAATTGCTTGTAACAGTTAAACCTTAGAAGACAAATCCCTGTTATTTTTTGAAGGAGGCCAGCCACACTTCTGAAACAAAGTATATCAAATCACTTTTAGCCAAGTTCCTGTGTAGATGTACTGACTTTTGTGAACGATGTAGATATATGCGAAATTATGTGTTTGGATTTAAGGGTATTTAGAGCAATAGAATCAAGCCTACATTTAAATTTTTACCTGCTAGATATAATCAAGTTAAATTCTATCAAAATTTCAAGCAAAACAAAACTAAAAAAACCTGATATAAGTAGGTATGACTTTTGTGTGCCGTATTTTTGAAACACAAATATGCTGCTTGGAGATAGACCTGCTTGGAGAAGATGCAGAAGATGTATTTAGCTTCCTATCTAAGTGATGCTGTTTTTTCCTTTGCATATTTCCTTTATAAAGTACCAATTAGGATGTCAGCACATGGTTCTGCTCTTTGAACATGGAAAATATAACACTTAACACTGGGGATTTAAGATCTTAATTCAGTTCCCCGTTGTCTGTAATTTGGAATACAGTCTCTAATGACTTGATCACACTTGCTTCCTCTTGCTCTCTTGCACACTCTATTTTTTTATTTTCTTCTCCCCCACTCCAGAATGCTTCCATCTCAACTGAGAGCACAGACAGCTTGGACAAGATGAGTCAGAGCTGTTCAGTAAACAGAGTCTATTAAATTTCCCCTTCCTATGCTAAAAAAAGTTCTATCACCTATGTCTAAACAGACATCTTTTTGAAATTGTAGAAGTGGTTTTCAAGAGGATCTTAAGCCTGCTATAATAGACCAGTTGCTGGAAAATATTGAGAGATTAAAAAAAAAGACTGCCTGGACAGACTGATAAAAACATTAGAAAAATGGTGAGTCATACAGGCCATTAATTTAAAAAAAAAATAAATCAAAGGAATGTTGTTAAGACACAATTGCCTTTTTATGGGTAGAAAAAAATCAGTCTACAATTACTTTAAAGCATAATGGTCGAAGTAAATGATGGTGAAAAGTGACAGGGAGCAAAACACCTTTTTATGATCATAGGTGTTTTGATTTAAAACAGGATGAAAATATTTGTTTAGTTTAGTCTAAACACTTATATGACACATCTATCTCTTAAAATGCTTGAGTCTCTTTGGCATTATTTTACACTGGCATATGGAGCGATAAATGTGCCACAGTTTCTCAATTCTGCCCTTTACATTCTAATTAAAGGAGAAACAACCCACTTATCTGACTGTTTTCCAGAAGGAGGGATGGTGAAATTTATGATAGTTTGTGAGTTGGAACCTTCTCCCACTTTCCATGCACAAGACCTTAGAGAACTGAATCGATTTCATAACTATCTGGTAGAGGTAGGATTCTTTTAATGAGAGAATCTTGACGTAAAAATATCACAGTTTACTTCTTATCCTGAGACAGGGTAAACAATGAGAGTTTTCTTATGTTTTCCAGTAATGGTGGTATTTTGGATGAGCAAAAAAAAATCAGAATCTTTCTCTCATGGGCTAATTTGACATGTGGATAGTGATTCTGATAGAAATGAAATTAATTTTCCAGTTTTGTTCTGGTTTTGTATGGAAAGAAAATACTTTAATATTCTCAAAAGAAATTCTTTACATATCACTTCAGTTTATCCTTCACTCACAGAATCAGAGTGGAAGGGAACCCTGGGTGTTCCCATTACAATGCTTTTGCTATCTGGTAATTGTAATTCGAGAGACTAAATGCCCACAGTCTCTCCTCTGAGTATTGCTTCTATTTGTATGAACTTTGTGCTTGTCCAGGTACAGCAGAATGTACAGAAGCCTAAACTAGTGCTGAATAAATACTGCCAGAATCAAAGGCAGCGTAAGCAGCTCTAGCAAGTCATATGAAATCTTGTGTGATGAAAGTAGGCCTTTTCGCTAGGGAAAGGGACTGGCACAAAGGATTTCAAACCAAACTTCACTTGAGATATTTTTCCCAATTGAAAGAGCACACGAGAACATTCACCTAAGTCATATAAAAAAAATCCTGTTTCAGATAATGACCTATAGTGATCATCTAGGCAAAGACCAAAAGAAAAAGAATTTTTTGTAGAGTGAGTTGTCACAGAAATACCGGCTGGAAGGGTTCTCTGGAGATCACCTAGTCTAAGCTCCTGTGCAAAGCAAGATTGTTCCTGGTCCTCAATGAGGTCAGCCATCACTTTGTACAGCTGACCCAAGGACAGAGAAGCCACTGTCTCTCTGGGTACCCGTTCCAGTGCTGCACTACCTAGTGAAGAAATTTCTGTTAATGTCCAATATGAAGGTCCCAAGCTTGAGTTCTGGCTGCTGCCCCTTGTTTTGCTGCCTTACAGATTTTGGCCAATTGTGTGTTAAGCTGCCCTACAGACAGCTGTAAGCTTGTATCAGATGCCACCGTAGCTTTCTATTTGCCAGATAGATCACTGTATTTCACAGCCGCCAACTGACATATCTTCTGTTAAGTCATCTAATTTAAAAAAAATAAATGCATTTTTACTTCCACAGCAAGTATTTCCTTTTGGTTTTGAATATAACTGCTTCTCAGTTACATTACAGAACTCTCTCAAATGTCCCGTCTCTTAACATTGCTATTCCTGGTTGAAGTATGCCTGGCTTCTCAGTCCTTCCCACATTAAAACTTTTCTGCATGCCTTATTGTTTTGGGTTTTTTCCCTTCTGTTCACGATTCCAGTCCATCTGTGCTTACTGAGATGGGACAGTAGGAAGCCACAGTTCCCCAAAGTATTCATCATGACAGTGTAATTAAGTAGCAGAACACCTTCTAATCTTCTAGTCTCTTCTCAATTCTTTTCCTAAACCTTTCCTACATTTTGAGTACCTTTTCATGTTGATCTTAGGTTCTTAAAGAACTATCATAATATCTTCCCAATATTATCTGACAGTCAACAGCTAATTTTAAAGGTGTAATTGAGTACACAAAGTAATTTTTCCTGACTATGCATAACTTTGCACTTCTTGACATTGTGTCTTTCATTTCATCCTCGTCACTCAGCGAGATCCTTGAAGTCTGTTTTAGATTTTAGTACACTGGAAAACTTGGTGTCTTTTCATCCTTTCTTACAGAACGTTTCTGCAAATGTTGAACAGTACCAGGCCCACAAAATGTGCTTGATGACCTCTTTATTAGTATTCCTCCTTTGTGAAAGCTGTCCACTTATTCCTAACCTTTTTTATTTATTAAAAGTATTAGTCCATGCAAAGACTTTTCTTTTTGTTCTAGAACTTATTTTCATGAAGAGTCTTTGGGAAGATGTGAGAGGTCTGAAAAGTCCCATTATAGTACACTTAGTAACCGTATTTGTTAAAATTACTTGATCTCTTTAAAGAACTCTAGAAGATTTCCCTTAGCTTTTCTCTAATAGCTGTATCTTCCCTGAGTAATAAAAAGGAATGTGAGCATGTTTAAATTTAACCAATTGCATTAATACTTGTGTAAGTATTGCAACTATTCCTTTGCATCCCAAACAACCATATTACTCAGGAGCTTTTTGCTTTATCTTAATAACATTTTCCAGAGAATTTTCTGCTCTCCTGAAGTATGTATTCTCATCTGGTTTTGTTTTTTTTTTCCCACTTGCTTGGGGTCTGGTATACCTAATAACATGGCTTAGAGTATTTTAAGAAAATATGGAATGCACAGGATGAGCTAAATGACTGAAATAGAAGAGCTGTTGTAGTTTTTGAAGAGAAGCCAATTAATAAATGAAGCTCCCAAAACAAGATCTGAAATTATTACAGGAGCTGACTGAAACTGAAAGCAACACAATGTATGTTTTGGGTCTGACTGATTAAATAGAAACATTAAATTCTCAGGATATGTCTATATGCTGTAAATATGTGATCTTACAGATGAGGTGGTGATTTTTTCATAGTTGCATCTGTTCTGTCTTTTGTAGCTGCTTGCTACTGCTTAGATAGGCTTTCACTATTGGAAGACAGATAGTGTTACATTATTTAGTTTGTCACTGCATAAGGAGCAACGAACGGGCCAGTCACTCTGGAGAATTTTCTGATCTTTCTTTGAGTGAATTAGGTTTTCTGAGCCACTCATCCCAAAGGTATGGTCTTGCCATTTGTTGGAGTGACACTTGTGACACAGGTTGACTACTACTGGAACTGTGAAAATGAAAATACTTCTGTTTAGTTGCTGTCTGGAGAAAAGACCCAAACCCCAGACTTTAGTGGTGATACAAATACCCACATAAAAAGGATAACAGGAGCTACAAAAGGAAGGACATTATTTCTAATTTTAGCCTCTATATTTTCCTTCCAAACCCAAAGACATAAGGACCATGTTTCCCATGGCAAACTTGGCATTTGTCTGATCATTTGAAGTCACCATAGCCTTAGAGGTAGGGTGTTTTTTGCAAAGTACTGACTCTTATTTATAATTGATTACAATTATCAAAGCACTGCTGACCAATATGGAAAAATCCTATCACGGTGTTCAATTTCATGCATAATCCCTAATTTTATTGTTCTCCAAATAGGTTAGTTACTGTGGGTAGAAGTATCTGTTACAACAAGGGAATTGTGAGGAAGTTTAATAAATTGTGGATATGAAAGGCAGGAAAGAACTCACACACTGGTAACCTATACATATAGGGAAGCAAGTTGTTCTGTGCAGCAGACACCTCCAGCAGCTGTAAAGTAGGACTGCGTATTCCAGTCAACAAAAAAACCCCTCTTCATTGAGTGCAGCGGTTATGCACAATCATGACTACAGCACTGAAACATTTTTATTTTCAAGTGAGTATTTTTTTTTTTTTTTACTAAAAGACAGATTTGGATCAATAGCCTCTAAATTAGCAATCGCTGATGGATTTGCCGGATGTAGGCAGCAGAAACTTGATTTATAAATAGGTGGCCCTTGTAATGCATAATCTCTGTAACTGAAAGGTTCCCAAATATTGTTTTTCCTAGGCTTTGTTCTTACAAATCACTGTCTCTTCAAGTGGCATGCAGTATGGGAAGGAAGCTAGCAATGTAATGTGAATCAGAATGTGACTGATGGCAAAATATTCCAAAAACGTTACGTGTCACTGGAGCCCTATAGATTGAGGATTTCTTGTGTGAGGTTTCTCAGCTTTTTCAGTACAGCTGTCTCTAGTCTTTAAGCTACTACTACTACAACAAAAAAAAAAAAGAAGTCTAGTACTCATATCTAGTTAGAGAATCTTACAGATAAAAACACTGTTAACTAAGGCTGTCTTCATGGCAACAGGATACCTTTGGAAAATAGGCAGGAAGTATAAAGTAATGAGTTGGTGCATCATATCGGAACATGGAGAGCTTTTAACTATAAGACGCACCCAAACCTTTGGCTAACCTGCTTTTCCCACAGGTTCAAGTAAGCATCCCTTTGGTCCTACCTGCCAATCGTCCCCCAGCAAATTTATACCTTGGCTGTTTAAGTGACCCAGATTCTTTACATTGCACCATTGTATAGTCATTCATCTTTTAATTGTTTTAAAATTCAGGTTCTATTCCTTTGAATACCAGCAATCTCATTATAGACTTCGATTCCAGCTTACTGTCCCATGAAGATGTGAGACTTGCTCATCTTTTCTCAGAGGTTAAAAGAGATGGTCAAATCTAAAAGTTTAACTAGCTACAAGCTTGACAATCTCCCATTAATAGCTGCACAATACTGTTATGTAGGCGCAGTCTGTTCTTTTCAACAGAACTTAAATAAAACAACTCTATTGGTGAGTGCTTTGAAGGAAAACAGTAGCATGAAATAAAAAATTGAGGTCTGTTTTTGTCAGATGTAGTTTCTGCTACCTTCCATATATGTTAATTGCTTTTAAAAAAAAAAATTAAAAAATTCCAAAGTGACTGTAGAGCTGAATTATGCAGAACATTTCTGTTAAGCTGGAATATATCCCTTTTTTTTTCTTCACACAGAAGAAAAGAGAGTATAGGATAGATGAATAGAAAGAAGCAACCCTAAGTTGGGAGTAGTGTGTCCTTCCTCCAGTGACACTTTTGAGATAGCTTGACACATCTCATTGACAAGCACCTACTGCTTCCATCTCTTTGAGAACAGCATACTCTTAGATTGTGGAGTTAGCTTGCCCTAGAAATCTTCTATTATTTGGTTTGTCGCAACAGGCCTTATAAGAGGATACATATAACTAGAAGATAAGCTTTGGGTTTGGCTGTTTCTGAGGCCTTGATTTTGTTTTGGGGGAGGGGATTCTTCTGCTTTTTAGTGTAAAACAAAATTAGCAGTTTCTATGTTTTGCTTGTGTTGCTTTTTTTTTAACACATAGCTGGTGGTTGTGTTCAATCTCTTCCATTGCAAAAAGGTAAATAGAATTGATCTTTCTCTAGTGCATATTTATCTTCAGTAAAATGTTTATACAGTCTTTAATTTGTGTTAATAATAAGTCTTCAGATGTATTCTATAAATCTGTTTGAAGATTGGTATATAATTTCCATTAGAAAAGTCTAAAAGGAATTCAAAGTTGACTGAATATTTTCAGATTTTTGTTTAAACTAAATGAATAGAGATGTAGATATAGATACAGCTATGTAAGATTGAGAACTTGTCACTAAAAAACCCCCGAAACTAATAGGAAAGTATATTGATTTGGGTTGAATGCCAATTTTTCTCAAAAACACTGGTTTGATAAAGATGGAGCAGTTTCTCTGAAATATAAGGAACATAAACATAAAATGTATTTTTATCTGTCTCTCTGTCCATCTCCCCCCACCTCCGGCCTGTGGTTCTTCTCCACTGGTTTCTCCTCCTGTGGAGGCACTGTACCTGTGCCTACCTAAAGCCTGAATTTCCAGTACAAATCCTTGTTTTACAGGCAAACATATTATGCAGGTGACTGCATTTTCCTGCACTGCTGGACACCTGGCTATGTAAACAGCACTATTAAGTAGCTTGGGGTGGTTAGACGGTCACAAGCCTTCCCACAGGCAGATGGAACAGTGTGAACACCATCAGCTCAACATATCCAGGAAAAACTGGCTTTGGTCTAGGTGCAGCACATCTTGTCGAAATGTGTGCTGCAGTTTCTTTTTTTTTTTTTTCTTTTTTCTTTGACATATCAGGATTATTGTTGATGTAATGTATTGGGTCTGCGTATACCTGTATATTTCTTGTCAGGAAGCCACAAAGAGCTGTGACAGCCCTTGCCATGTGAACTGGCTCTCACTGTGTATCTTTAATCTTATAAATATTGTCTTTCTGATCTTGCTATGACTCTTTTTTTTTTTTTTTTGATTTAAGAAATCGAATAATGAGAGTTTAAACACCAGAACAGTTTGTTGCCTTCCCCTATCCAACCATCTGTTCTGCAGGGCTCATCCTTAGAACTGTGCTCAACCAGGATAGTTAAAAACTGCTTCTGTTTTGTAATCAAAGATCCAGAACAAATTCCAGGACTGCACTTTGAGATTCCCATGTGAAACAGCTCAGATTTAGAATGAGTAGCGGTGGTTCTATGGTGCGTTCTTTAATAAGAAGTGAATCTGTCTCTGAGTTTTATTGTATCTTACTATGTGCCTAATTTCTGTAAAATGACAGGAAATTGTTGAGAAGAAAGAATGTATTTTTCCTTAAAAAAAAAAAAAATCAGCAACCTTCACTTTTAGTAAGATCCACCTTCTTTTTATTGAGACGCGGACTTAATTACTGTTCAAAACTGGTTTTGTTTAAAAATGTGTTGGCTATTAAGATTTTTTTTTTTTTCCTATGTGTTTTTATTTCCATCATGGGATTTTGTAACCAGGTACATGTGGTTTTGTTTTGAAACTAAAAAAATGAAGTGTCCTAGCTTGTCCTGACAGGATGACCTGTGTTATACAATTTAAATAATTATTTTAAAAAGAACACATGTACTTTCTGTCTGTAATAGGAAAATGTGGGTAGGGAGAAGAAAGCTTGTGTAGGATACTGATCTCATTAATATGAATAGAGTGAATCTGAAGAAATAAGAAGACTGAGAAACAGAACTGTACAATCCAACTTTTATCAAGAGATCATTGACTATTCCTGGCATGATATGTCTAACTAGTGCTAATTATTTAAGGTTTTGGGATACAAATAGCCATAGGCAAGTTAATAAGTAGTATGTAAATATTTGAGAAGGAAAGATATTTGTTTTCTCACTCATTCATGAAAGCTTATTAGGGATATGGCAATGTTGATATGTACTTATTAAGCAGCCTGCTTTCACTTAAATTTTATCTGAGTTTTGAATCCTCAGGCAAACCAGGGAATGTGTTCCCTCTCCCTCTTTGGATATCTTGATTTTTCAATGGTTCTTATGCTGATTTCTGCAGAAATTCACTAGGTTAGAAGTAAAAATCAAATTTGCTTTTTCTTTCAAACCTCTTGACATCCATTAAGTCATCTTTTAACATGATGAAAGGAAATTAAAATACCTACTATTTTTGTAAATATCTTTCTAAGTGCTGCTGGTCTTCAGTGACATTGTGCCAGAGCAGGTGGAAAGGATCTATAGCTCTGGCAAAGTGCAGAAGCTTTTTCCAGAACAAACTATGTATTTCTGTTAGAATTTTGCTGGGGAAAGTGTTTTACACAAACTCCTGGTATCAGCATCAATTTACCAGATCTCATGAACTAGGTGCTGTGTTAATTTGGCTAGTATGTAGTTTGGCACCTTGATGACAGTCCTGCAACTATGGGATGGTTAAATAAACTAAGAAAACATGCTATCTAGCTAAGGATATGCCAGCAGAAGACTGGGGAGATAGAGGCATTGTTGGTACAAATAGTCTCGTTTGCTACCTGGTTTACAGATAAGTAACTACCTGTGAAAAGTCCTAGGGCATAGGGGGCATATGAACAACTTGACAGGGTTTCCCTGTGTTATGTTTTCATTTTGTTTTAAGTTCAGTGTTCCATAGAAGTGTAGAATTGCCTTTGTTATCTGAAGGGATGGGGTGGCTCTGGTTTGAAAATGTTTGCGGTTGCAGACCGTGTCATCTGCACTGTCCCATTGATACTGCAGCCTAGCTATGTATTTTCATGTAACTGTCAGAAGCTCTGTCAAGTTGGGCTGAAATTGGCCAACAGTCCCAAAAGCTAAGAGGGGAAAAGGAAGCAGGCCAATACATACACCATATGATTGCACAAGCTTCAGTTCTAGGGTGCTGCATTACAAAGATTTGCATTTAATATTGACTTGACAGAATTATTGCACTTTTTTTTTTTAAATACGTCCTTATTAGTAACTTCTATTTCCTGGCATAGTATGATACAGCATCCACAGGTTTTGTCAGCATCTTAAAAACCCATGAATTTCTAATTCAGGAATGCATGTGTTCAGGTACAGGAAGAAGCTTTGAATCGGGGTCAGAGGGGGAAAAAATTACCTTATTTGCTTCTATCCTATTTTTTCTTGAGTACAGAAGACCAGTCTAAAACCATGATTGCTGCTGCAGTAATTAGGGCCAGTTGGATTTTTTATTTTTTTTTTTTTTTTTTTTTTGCCAAGTAGACAAGAATTCCATAAACAACATGCAGGCTGCAAAGGGAAGAGTTGCTTCTGAACATCTAGTACACATACATCTGTATCTTTGTAGCTAATAGTCTGCAATATATAAAAGGTATGCTTAAGTTAAGCAGCGCTTCCAAAGGTTGTATAAAATCAGCAGGGTGTTTTTTTAGGTTTTGGTGGTGGTTGTTTTTGAGAACTTCAGTTGGACAATTCCTGAAAATTCTGAGAAGTCAGTGGTTTGTTGATGCTGTTTGGGATTCATATCAAGTCAGACCTCAGATGGATGTTTTAAGGTAATATGGTCATATTAAAGAAAAATGGCAAGTGACCTCATTAAGAAAAACAAAACCAAAACAAAAACCCAAATCAGTTTAAGAAAATTTCCAGCAATAAAATTATTAATAATGCCAACACTAAAATTATTAAAAATGCCAATAGTAAAATCATATTTTATTTTTACATGACTGGGACTAGAAAGCTACCTGTCACTTTTCCAATTTTTTTTAATATAAAAAGAGCAGAGTTATGCAAAGATGTGAAATTATTTATTACACCAGCTGATAAAGGCTGGGGGAGGTAGATCAAAAAATAAAAGCTTGTACACCTGTATGCTATCTTGGTTTTGTCCTACTTATCCTGACTATCTTTATCAGTTAAAATTTCTGGAAAGATTTGTAGATTATTCTCCCTTATTGCCATCAGGGACACATTTTTGCCGTTTTACACAGCCCTTCACGAAGTATGTGACTTAATTAATAAGCAGTAACAACAATAAAATTGTAAAATGGTTTCTGTTAAATAATGGTTTTGTCCCACTTATTCAACTATAAAGTAAGAATAAAATCCTTCTGAAAGGTTCATTACTAAATGTATCATTCCAGTCATCTTTCTCGAGTTTTCACTGACAGCAAGAGCTACACATCTAAGGACTTAACCTGTTGAATGTAATAAACTATCAGGCAATTCTGAATTGTAAGAAACAATACTTTTAAAAGGAAAAGTCAAAACACTTCCCTTAAATTTTTAGAAAACATGCAAAATATTTTGCCAAATGTATTTTTTCTTTAGATTTTTTTTTAATTATTGTATTATCTACTGTTTCAAACTCCTCTTTCCTTTGGGATCTCTCTCTCTCTGGTCTCTGAATTTTTTTTTGTTGCATATGACAGTTTGTGACGTTTTAGTTGATGTTCTGCACTTTGCCATGATTCCTTGTTTGCTTTGAGTGTTGCTTAGACATAAATAGAGACTATTAATTCCATGACCAGAATTCATGAACAGTTGCCTCAGGTTTGATGGCAGTTTCCAAGAAGAGTGTGTAACAAGTTAGTTTGTCTGCCTGGGCTTACAAACCAGACTTTCTGGCTTTATCGCTACTAATTTTCCACTACAAGAAAGTAAGCAGAAAATAACATCACGGCATTTGATGGTATAAGGTAGTTTCAAATGTGTTATAGTGCTAATATGTACTAAGTCCTAATATTTACTAAGAAATTGCTTCATCCTTCCTTGCATCATACCCTAGCATATCTTGATTTTTCCACAGCAGGGTTCATGTATAGTATATTTCCACATGGAACTGTGCTTGCAGCATCACAAAACTGTACAAAACCAAAGTGAAGATAAAAGGGATTCAGCAACCTATAGCTTGAAAAGGACAAGATGTTTGTTAGCAGAGCAAGCCTCACAGAAGAATGCTGAAAAAAACTACGCAACACCCTCACCATTTTTTTTTCCCCAGTTTTGCCTCCTACTTGGGAGACCACATTAACTCATGTAGAAATTACAATTGTTCTGTATTAGCAAAAGCGTTGAGGATCATCTAATTTCCTCAAGTAATTTATCTAATCATTAATATATTACATTTTCAAGGGTAATTTTGAAGATATTACTGAAAATCATGCTTATGGAACCTGTGTAACGCAGAAAGGATAAAACTGAAAGTGATTGACACTTGGACAAGTCCTCTCTCTTTCAGACAGTTCCTTGCAACCTTTTTATGCCACATGCATATTATGCCTGTGTCCCAAACTGCGTGGAGAACCCCGTATAAGCACAACCAGACCTCAGCCCAGTGGGAGGTGCAGTCTCCTCTTTGGTGGCTGTGGCAAGCATGCAATCTTATGCCCCAGTGTTGTTTGTATACACGGGTTTCAAGGAAAAAATAAATACAAATCTATTTTTACCGCATAGATATTATATTTCAGCTAAAAGCATTGCTTGCAAAACAGTCTATAAATTTAGAAACAGTTTTGAAAGCTACTTATGTAGTATTTGATTTTAATAATCTACTAATTTATTGTGAATCAGTAGGAGATGCTTTCTGCAGCTAAGGCGTTTGGTCACGGATCAGGCTAACGGAATTTTCCAGATCTGTTAAAAGTTGAAATGCATTTAATTGATAATTTCTTAGAGAGGAAAGGAAATGTTGTTATTGAAGACAATCTGGAATTTTGCATGGCTACTGAGTAATGGCTGTGCCCTTGGAAAATTCATTTGCTGCTTATACTTTGGCTTTCCTTTTGTAAAAGGAAATACTGATTCCATTCTCTTCCTCTTAATCATCTGATTGCAAGTCAGGACCTAATTTTATGTTTGGGACCATGCCCAGTATAGACGATTGAGTACCAGCTGAAGCTACTACACACAGTACAAGCAATCACTTCTAAAAGACCTGTTTATTCAGTTGGCATTTTTTGAGACAGGAGCTGGTAGCCAGTCTTTTTCCAGTTGCCATTAGGAACAGACATACCAATACTGACCTGGAGACTTTTCTTTGCCCTATTTGAACAATGGGTTAAAGCTGTAAATACTACCAGGCTTGCAGTGATGGGGAGAACAGAGAGCATATTGCATTAATTTCTGCTTCATTGTTGCTCAACCACAAGTTACAGGTGTCCAGAAACATTCTGGAGGAGTTTTGCGGCTGTTTGTCTTGGAGACATCTGTTGATAGATAATTTAAATCTGCTCATTCTGATGTATGCTTTATGCGGGTTCATTTTTAACAGGTCTTATTAAAATAAACTAAACCCAAAAGTATTTCTGCAAGTAATACACCTCTTTCTTTTGCCTTGCTTTCAGGTTTTTCTATAAATCTATCTTAGCCCTGTTCTGCGCAATAGATGCTCTGAGATTACCCACATTATGCTGTTTTAAATGCTGGTATTACAATGAGTCTTAATTTTTATCATGTGAAACGTTTTTGTCAACCTATGTATCTTTTGCTTATCAGGTCTTTGGGTTTTTTTACTGAATCATGATGAAACACTTAGGTTTTACAGAGATACACTGAAATTACATGGGAGAATGAAAGGAACAGCTTTAATGTACTTAGTCAAATACATATTTTTGTCTGTAAGATTGTCAGCGGCAAGTATGAGGAACTTCTAGAAACAGAAAAGGTAGAATACTCAGGCTCACCAGTCTGAAATGCTTAGCCTGTGGTTTTCATAATGAATTCCATTTTATTTTAGGTGTTTAGATGACCAGCAGAATCAATCTATAGCAAGTAAAACTTACCAGTCATGATACATTTTTTACAGACAATTTCCTCACGCATCACTATATTTTATTTTTTAAGATTACTTAAATGTCCCACTTTGAGAGCAGAAAGAATTCCAGTAAAACGATTACTACAAACCTTATTACCGTCTACTCCAAGTATGAAGTGCAACTCTTCCATGTTTTCTTGACTAGCATAAGCATATGACAGTGTTATCAGACACCAGTTTTAAGTATACCGTACTGTGTATGATGTGATTATGGACAGAGGATGAGAGAGGAAATAAACTGTGCATGACAGAGGTGAGTCATGCTATTTAATATAGACAGTGGAAGGTGTTTAAATATATTTTACTGCCTTCCTGACTGAACTATTGAAAATAAGGCAGAACAATGAGGGATATATGGGCTTTGACGACAGAAGGGTTTGGCTGAATAAATCTTGATTAGTGGGAATACATAAAATGGAATCTAATGTCTAGTGTTGTAGCACTGACGGCAATGTTTAAAGATTATCCTGGATCTTACTCAAACTGTACTCCTACCATTGTTTAGAGTTTTCTACAGTGATAAAGTGCTTTTCCTCTCCCAGCACTGATATGCTAGCATAACCCTCATCTTTTTTAGAGACTTACTGTTGCAATATAATCTGAGTTGGGTGAGAGCCCCAGGATGATGGGATGATAAGCACTGTGAAAAAATGAATGTGGTAGCACTGCACAGAAGTAGTTTCATACATGATTATTTCAATCAAGTATATGAAGAAATTTTGGACGTAACTTACTTTGTTGTTTCACCTTCAGAGTACAAGGTGCTAGCTACCAAACGTACCAACATAATTAATAGTTGTTATTCTTTATTTCTCTGGCTAAACTCCAGAAATTTTAGTGCTTTTCCCTGTTGTAAGCAAAAGTGCACCTGTACAGTATGCTCCATGCTACTGTTAAATGACTGTTATCCATCAGGGCCTCTGCTTCTTTGTAAAACCTGTCATGACTCAGTCTTTCTAATTCCATACAAAACATATTCTGCTAGATCATCTTTTGCTAATGAATGTGAGAAATGTTCAAAATAATAAATGGAAGCTGTGATTCTTAAAGTGCAATGCTAAACTGAGACATATGCTGAATGGTAGTGAGCAGTGGTCACAGAACATGCCTACAAGGAAAACCAGAATGGCAGTAGTGAGCTTTTTGCTTAGCGCAACATTTACTAAAGTCAAATTGCCTCTGGCATAGAGAAAATGAAAGTACCATTATTAGTCTGCAAGAGAACACTAGAACAGTATGTTCGCTGTTCCTTTTGAGAATATTTGCTTCCCGTCTGACACACACATTAAGAACTAAGAGTAAATATTCAGGTATCTTAACTATCTTGTCATCTTCACTATGCTGTGCTTGGTTTTCATCCTGGGAAGCCATACGTGAAAGGCTTGCAGGATCAGCCAGATAGAACATGTGGCTTTTTTCCTTCCTCTTTCTCCTCCCTCAAAGCTCATGTGCATTTAATTCCTTGCTTTTAATGATAAAGATATAACCCAAGTTTTACATGTTGTTTTCTGTACAGAACTTTTAAATTGATAATTAAGCAGCCATTTAATTTGCAATGAGTGGTTTGTCTTACCAGAAAAGACAAAGTGAGAAAGACTTGTTTTGTTAATAACATTGTCTCACTGTTGGGTTTTTTGTTACTGTTCTGTTTTGTTCTATTACTTTTCTTAATAGGCAACAATGGGACTGAAAGTGTGTTGCTTTTGGTGTGCAGGGAGCATTTGGAATAGGATACACCTAACTCTTTGCATTTTACTCTCTTATGTTTGCAGAACAGACCAAAGGATTTTCTGACATTGCATAGTCTTTTCTCTTGCTAGCATATTTTGCTGTAGCATTTACATCTAGAACGTTTTCAGATCATCTGGAGCAAAGCTGTCTGCAAAAGAAAAAATTGAAACAAACTCTCTGCTCTTTATGTAAATCTATTCAGTGAGCCCCTCCTATCAGTAAGGCAGCTTTGTGTCATGTTTTTCTTGGGATGGATGTAACACTGCTGCTTATGTAACAATGCAATGAGTTTTCTCTTTTAGAATAAAAAGTAAGGTAACTAAGCAACAAAAATCATTCTTGCCCTGAACAAAATTGCTTTCCCATAGTTTGGATACTAACACTAATACTTTCAAGAATTAAACAGTGAAGGTTTCAGTGTGAATAAGTACCTTTCAGCCTTCTCATTACATTATTTTAGTAATGCTCAAAATGTTTTCAAACCCTCTTTTTGTAGAGAGAAGTTATGGTCCAGCTCCCTGCTCTGACCTACGACTTCCAACAAAATGTTGTTGTCTTAACCAGGATCCTGTCTTGGTATGTTTACCTGCATGTGTAAATCAGAATACAGGATCAAGGCACTTAACTTTTTGATTGAGTAGTATTTTTTTTCCATTGATTCAGATTTGTCGATAACATGCAAGTGCTAGCACTTAAGAACTTAATGTGAAGTTTTAACATAGGGTTTGCTGATGCCTCAACTAAACTGTAAGCTGCTTAAACGGGTGATCATCTCTATCCCCTCATCTGTGTACGCAGTGTTGTACACTGAGGCTGGGGGGCTGTGCTGCTACCTTCCTGCCTGGGGCATGCACTGCTGAGGTGAATCCAGCTCCTGGTGACCCTGAGTCTTTGTACATCCCACTTCAGTCCCTTGATATGAATGTGAGGAGGGTTTAAGTGATGGCTTTATCTGCGTTTTTTACTGAGGTATCTATGTGTGACCATGCAGGCTTTGCGCCTGCCTGCTAAGCCTGCAGAGTGATGACAGCAGTGCTTTGCAAGTTGGGACATTGTATTCAGGCTCCAGGAGCTACCTGGAAAAAACATTCTTCAGGGCATTAATGATACCACAGTTCATGTAAGGAACACAGAAAATTAGGGCAACCATCCCATTCCCATCCCAGGCCACTGCAGAGCCTCCCACAACCCCAGGCACTGGAGAGCACTACTGTAGCTCAGTGGTGTCTCCTTCCTCCCTTCCCACACCACAAGCGATGAGGGCCTAGGCCTCATTACAGGAGCTGAGTGGGGGCCTAGCACCAAATCTCCTCTCCACATTGGAGCTGGGATCATCTTCAGGGCAGGGGCTTTTAATAAGCCCAGAGCTCTGGTAAAGCTTAATGTGATTATCCACATGCAGAATGCAATTATGACACAGCAAGTCTTAGCTGGAAATAGCATACTGGGAGACACAAACTTAATTATACTTCCCTTACATAGCAAAGTATAATGTCTATGATAAAGGAATTCAGTTTAAAGATATCATTGAAAAAAAAAAGTGGGAGTTTTGTGGTCAAATTTTGAACCATAGACTTTTTAGGGACCGCAAATTGTGAAAGGGACTTTAGCAACTCTGGAGAATGAAATTTTTTCAGACTTATTTCAATGCAGATTTTTCAAGTTAATTTTGAAGTCCTTTCAAGTTCTCTTCATGTACTTTGTATGAAAAACAGTTTCAACATTGTGTTTTACAGGTGTCGTGGGAATAAGCTTAAGGGAATGGTTGAAAATGAAGAGAAGATGAAGAAAGTGCCAGTCTTCAGGTTTGGACTTATTTAGATTGACTGCAAGATAGATTTAGGTTCAAAGCCATAAACCTCCCTGTTTATAATCCCACTTGCTTGTAGCATTGTTAGTGAAAGTGGGGGACAGTAAATAATTTACAGGCACAAAAGCAGTATATGTAGTAGAGCTTCTATCTAATAATATTTGGAAAATTTTGTACAACATATGTTGTGTAACACAGTGAAGATGAGAGTTAATGGCATAGGGGTGGAAGGAAGATTTCTGAAGTACCATCTCCTTGAAGAAGCTAGATGAGCAGAGCACTTTAGGAGGCAACATGTGGTGGGGGATACGAACGCCAGATTCAAATAGGAAAGGGGACTAGTATGGTCACAAAAGGCAATGGCAGGCTGAATGGAAAGTCAACAAGCCCATGATGAATTTTGACATAGCCTTTGTTTTCTCTGGGGAGATGGATGCGAAGTTTGCCAATGTGTTGGTTCTTTTCAGAATGCACGCTTTCAGGTGTGGGTTGTTTACCAGTATCATAGACTGAGAAATTTGATGTTGTGAATACTAAAACAATAGGGTAAAGAAGCTATGTATTTTGATATGGAGGGAAGGTTGTCAAATAAGTAGACACTAATTGTTCTGGAAATTAGCACTGAAGAAACTAAACAATATTAAGAATGGAAGAGAGAATGACAAAAAAAAACCTAACAAAATGAGAGGATATGCTTAGCCAAGACTACTCTGGCAAACAACCAAAGAAAGAGAAAGGATCTGAAACAAGAAACTGCATAGAGCAACTGGAGGCAGAGGTAACCATCAGCATGGAATCAGAGTTCTTCCCATTCCACAGTATCTGGGGGACTGGGACAGAAGATGAAGAATAAATGACAAATGAGGAAGATCCTAAATAAAAGGAACAGGAGAAGGTCTATTGCACAATGAAGTGGTGAGCTGTGTATGCAGACCTGAGGGAGAGTGTTTTGTGTTTAGTATGCATGCATGCTTGGACAGGATTAAAATAACATCAAAGTTGGAGTAAAGAAATAGGACTTGCAGGAACAGTTGCGCAGAGGATGAGATCCTCACCGAACTGTGCTATTTGCTGTCTTGCGCTGCACTGCCCTACGTTGACTAACGTTAATGGGAGGAGGGAAGGAGGGCAAAGTGCTTAGCCCAGCAGAGAAACCAATGTCTGGGACACTTTAGCAGGGTCTGAGGGCAGAGAGTGGGAGATGGATGATGGAAAGTCAGCTGAATATAGAAGAGAGATTAACTCTCTTAGCATATTCTGTCTCACTGAATCAAATAGCTTTGTGATTTATAACTTCCTTCTATGGATGTTTTGCTTCAATTTGTGCTTTTTATATGTCATGTGACACATGTAGGTCTGTTCTTAACCAAAGTACTTTCACTGTATCCTTTTATTTGATAAGAACTGCAGAATCTCGCTATGTTGTCGCAATTCAAAATCTCAGGAGAGAGAATAAGAAACTGAATTTGACCCATTAGCATGGAAGCAAATGGTTAGGTTTAGCTGTGTTACTACATCAATAATCCACTGAATTTGTAGTACACTCTGTTTTAAAATTAGCGTCTCTATCAGTTTTGAATGAGTCCATGCAAAGCCATTAGAGGTTATTAAAGTACAATTTCCCAGACTACCAGGAAGACAGCAAAATGAAAATCTAGAGCATAATCATGCTTTAACCTCTCAGTGCCTCAGTGAAATGGGTATCAGTTTCTCCTCCCAGGGATACTGTATTGCTTAATTAATACTTGAAGCATTGAGTGATTTGGGTAGGCTTGTTATGCAATTACAAAAGTAGGAATTTGTTATTAATGTTGCCCTTGGAACTTTACTGTTTTTTCCTAAATTTTTCTTTTACCATCCTTTCACTATACACTGACTGCACTGCACTGATTCCCCTAGTTAAGCTCTGTTTTTCTGTGTTGTGCAACTGAAGAACTACTTAAGATCTCCTTCATTGCTTTTCGATAAGAAATTGATTGCTTTACTAAGACTAACCAAAAAACATTCTTTCTAGTAGCTTCACATCAATTCCTAGTTTGAGAGAACTTTAGAAAGGAAAAGCACTGATTTTGTTGTTTCCCTATGGCAAACCCTCTGTATCTCTTTCCCATTTCATAAATTCATTGTGTAGAGATGTGAGGGAAGGGCAGATGAAGACCTTTATCACAGTTCTCATGCATTTTCCCTTTCCCCCTCAGAAATAAAGTATTTTGAGACTTTCCCTCGCAGAGAGATCATTCATACAGTTTGTGTTTTCTAAGTGTAAACTTGAATTACTTTCAAATGCAGCATGTGGTGTAAATATTCTGAAGCTTTTGTGATTGTTTTACAAGCTCAACAGACACCTCAGTTTTTGATGTCCTGTATTATTTTCTAACTTCTTGTCTTTAAAGGATCCCAAATACTTTATAAATCGTCTCTAAACAGTTCCAGCTAACCGCTAAAACTGCTTGTGGGATTTATTAGCCTGCCGTCGCAATCTACCATCATACAAATAGCCATCTTTGTTACGGGTTAATGTTGAGATTATTTGAGAAAGGAGTTTGAAGCCAGACCTTAAATGTTATTTTACACAGCTTACTTATCACCTGGGAACCCCCAACTCCTCACATTTTCTGTTATTTTTTTAAAGGAGCAATATAGCCACCAGAGGCCCTTCGTTGATGGATCAGCACTTTCACATGACTCATCCTTTCTCGAATCTATCCGACGTGACCGCACGGGGTAGAACCGGCCCTGAGGCGGTGACCGGCGGGCGAAGGGGCGGGCCCTCCGTTGCCCCG